>NC_062519.1:27423325-27430825 GCF_022655615.1 Tachysurus fulvidraco
TTTCATGTTTTTCATTATTAAACACTGTTATTTTTGCCATCCTGCGTTTGGGTCCCTTTTATCCTGCGTTCATGACACTATCAGAGTTATAAGGGCTAAATGGCACCCTGTTTGTGTAATCACTCTAAATATGTTTTCACTATTGTTAATAGTTTTTTATGCCTAAAAAAGTGTAAATAATTTCATTTGTAATGGTTTAAAATGACATGTCGAGGATGACTTTAGGTTCCCATTTATTAGCTCTGCATCATGTGCAAGCAGAAATAAAAGACTGCAACTTCTCTACCTTCAGGGATTGGTTTAGTAAATAAGCATTTTAAAGACTGAAATGTGTTTGGCTATATTTCAGAATGTAAAGCTGTTTTGTTGATCTGAGAGCCTTTAGGGACTTTCTGATCTCGAGCCTGCTTGCCAAACTGCACAATATTTCGCCTGTGTCTCTAAACTGCCCCCTAGTTCTGTATGTAGTGCATTACTACAATCTCCGTGGGATGCGAGTGTCTTTGAAATGACTGCACTAGGTCATGAAGGGGATGGATTAAGTGGAATATAGGGACAATTTTGAAAAGAAAAAAAACAACAACAAAACAACACATCTATGATTTTCATGCGTGATTCGACTGCCAAGCACCAGCTCACATTAACAAACATACAGCTGCTGCCAGAGGCTGCTGGCCTATTACCATTACTACTACTATTGCCATTACTATTACCTATTACTATTACTATTGCCATTACTATTACCTATTACTATTACTATTGCCATTACTATTACCTATTACTATTACTATTACTATTGCCATTACTATTACTATTACTATTGCCATTACTATTACCTATTACTATTACTATTGCCATTAGTATTACTATTACTATTACTATTGCCATTACTATTACCTATTACTATTACTATTGCCACTACTATTGCCATTGCCATTACTATTACTATTACTATTGCCATTACTAATACCTATTACTATTGCCATTACTATTACCTATTACTATTACTATTGCCATTAGTATTACTATTACTATTACTATTACTATTGCCATTACTATTACCTATTACTATTACTATTGCCATTAGTATTACTATTACTATTACTATTACTATTGCCATTACTATTACCTATTACTATTACTATTGCCATTACTATTACTATTACTATTACTATTGCCATTGCCATTACTATTACTATTACTATTGCCATTACTATTACTATTACTATTGCCATTACCTATTACTATTACTATTGCCATTACCTATTACTATTACTATTACCTATTATCTATTTCAGCACTTTTAATGCCTAACATAAAATATGTACTAACGCTGTAGAGTATCTACACATTAGAGTTCATTAAACACATACAAATACAACTGTGAATAGGACGTGCACTGTTTGTTTTCAAGATCAATTAGGCTACAATTCCTATCTTTGGGAACCATCTAAATTTGTTCAATTAAAAAACCCTCCCTGTTTACTCCACACCCACTTTGGGTTAAAATCTGTTATGCTGCACCCTTATTATAACACCAGCTTGTGTTTACAGTATTCACACACTGGAATGACTCACAACTAGACCAGTATTTTTGACTCCCAGTGTTGTTGTTAGTTAATTTGATTTGCATTGAAATCTGTGATGCCCTAGACTAGAAAGGGCACATGTTTGTCCTACATATTTGAGGTGCATTGTGGGATGTCATTAGGAGCCAAAACTCGTCCTAGGATATAGTGCACTAATACAGTGGCCTCGGATCAATTCTGCATCAGGACGCCCTGGAAAACGGCCGAAAGCCCAATTAGTTCACTACACACGGAGCAAGGTGTCAATCTCTATCTGATAAGCCAGGCTGGGTGTGTGCAGTGGAGGAGAGGGGGCTGGGGGTTTGAATAACTTTGCAAATGACTGTCTCAGGTGAAAGGCCCTGGGAGAGCAAAGGACAACAAGCCGTTAGTGCCATCCGCAGTGAGCAGCGTCAGGGGCCCAGAAAGGAAATGCTATTACTCTAATAGCAAGCTCTCAAGCAAGTGGAGAGCCACTCTTCATCAGCTGTCAAAGTCCGAGTGTAAATTCCATGGATATATGAAAAAACATTAGCATTTTGATGCAGGAGGACAACACGAGCTGACAGATATTAGGTAGCGTTCAGCTGCAAAATGGGCAAAGTGACAAATTGTGGCGCTTCAATGCTGGCAGAAGATAAAACAATGGCAGCAGCAAGCATAACTGCGAGAGTTTGTTGTCTCCTGCCAGGATTGTGGCTGCTTTTACTCCAATTAAAATAACACAACACATAGACCTCCATCATGTAGCCACGCATAAACAAACAGACAGTTCGGGTGATAGTAATTAACCTATAGCAACACTGCAAGAGCTTAATCCAATTTATTACAAGCCCAGATCTTGTAGTGGTACAAGAACTAATGAAGTACGCCCATCCACTCTGACCTCTTTGTTTATATTTCTCTCTTTCAGCATGGAATGCTGTTATACAGCATCTTAACGCTTCTTTGGCAGCACATCCCACTACTTCTTTCTCTTTCTTTCTTTGTTATAATAGGCACATATTTCTCTTTTTTATTCCCAACATCTCCAAATTCAGGTCACAGAACTATTTACATCACAGATATTTAGACTGTGGAGAAAGATGTAAAACCAGTGTAACAGTGATCAAAATGCAGTGATACCAATCCTGGGATCTGACATCATGCTCATTTACTTATCATTATACAACGTGATGCTATGTGATGATGTAAGTTGTCTGGAGATATTTCATGATGAATGACAACAATCAAAGCAAAACTGTGACAATATCAAGAGGATGAACTTCAGCAGTCTCCAAAAGTACAAGTAAGCTGATAAAGCATTAAAAAAAACTCTGCATGAGGAGTTCATAGCTAGACAAGAGGAATATTTACCACAATGCTAGCTAAGAGAAAAAAACATATCGTGTACGAACAACAATGGACTGAGGTGCAATAAAACAATTAGCTAAACATCTACTGCTCACTACTGCAACCTGATGGATTCAAGGTAACTGATACAGCTAGATAGTGTACTTTAATTAAAATAGACTCGCCAGCATGATGAAGAACACGCTTTATAATGTGTGTGACTGTGATGGTCATTATATGAAGAAGGGAAACATAAGAATCCAGAGATTCACAGCATGCATTGTGATGTCCTGGACTTATTGACTAATGCTACTGTACGTACTGTAGGTTACTAATTTTGGTCAGTATCGTTACTGAAAGTACTGAAAAATGTTGATTGTCTTTCGGCTGCTCCTTGCTCGGGGTCACCACAGCAGATCACATGGTCTGCATATTTGATTTAGCACAGGTTATATGCTCAGGATGCTCTTCCTGACACAACCCTGACATTTTACCCGGACTTGGGATCAGCACTGAGACTTAAAATACTGAAAAATATAATTGGTTAAAAACCAGTAAAGAACAAAGGGACCTGTGACTTCGACATTAATCAGGACATTAATCGAATGAACAATCAGAGGTTTACACAAGCTCCATTTCTACCTAGAAAGAGAACCAGGTGCACAGATACTGGGGTACAGCATGGGTACATTGGCCACATGCCAACAAACCAGTGGAAAATGGCTTCTTGTGTCTATTATGAAAGACCAAGAGTCTCATTGACGTTTTGTCAAAACAGGTTAATGAACCTCACTTCTGGTGCCTCTCATTAAACAGAAGAGCATCGAAATGTGATCGAAGAGAAATCTTCACCCCCTTTCAACCGACAGACAAAGAAGTGAAATCAAAGGAGAATCTCACGGCTCTGGCTTTAAGCCATTTTGGGTTAATGGATCTGAACGTTTTGTACTGCCAAAATCGTGCCTCTGCTCCTAGTCAATATGGGACTCCTTTTAAGGACAAACAGGGACCAGTCATTGCTCTGCCTAATGGCCAAGTTTCATCATCGTCCTTTTGAGCTGTACTTTTCACAGTCAGTCACCATCCAGCAGCGCCTTGATATGAATACCGCAGCTCATCCATCACCAAGCAGTCTACTGGGATGCATCGTAGTCCAAGTGATTTCGCACACGCGCGTGCGCGCGCACACACACACACACACACACACACACACACACACACACACACACACACACACACACACACACACACACACACACACACACACAACCCTGCCAAACATTTCATCCAAACTGTGCAATGCTCCATGCTGTAGCAACTATTGCATCATCTTGCACCGGGGTTTCGAAAGAGAGAGCAAATCACACACAGATCACTCTCTGCAAGTGGCTGAGACATTCCCTCACCGCTCAATCCAACGGGGTAAAAATAAAAGAAAATCACAGCCCGATTTCTCTTTGAAGGACGACTGACAGAGAAATTTCTCAAGCTTTTCACATCAACTCTGTTATTCAGCACTCACATATTTTTTTTTTCTTTCTTTCTTTCTGTTTTTTTATTTATTTATTTTTTTTCACAACTAGTCCACTCACTGCTGCCAAATCGTGGTGCACTATCACGTGACTGGAGGCAGCTTCAGCGCCTCGAATAAACAACATAGCTTTAAAAAAACAGCTCATAATAAACTCAGTTGGAAATATGGGAGGGGTGTGAGAAAAAAACAAAAACATTTTATCTCTGCCATAATTCCATGCAAATTTACACTCAACATGATAACAAATGTGAACTATTACTCAGTGCCTGGTGCTACAGCACGACCATAAATCATCATTCTGTCACATGATGTTCGTATGAGCACTAAATAAACATTTACACTATTGCGACACTATTTGCTATTTATTGTCTGCTGTCAGAATGCTGGTGACTGGACTCATTTTGAAGTCTCAGAATGTTTCCATTATTATTACATCACAAGTGTGCGCTTTTCTCTAACCTTCCATATGGTTTGTTAGCTAATTATTTGCTAAATCCACCAACACTAATTCACAGGCATTGCTCGGAGCGTCTGTAACCACAATATACACATCTTTCTTTGGTTCTTTATGCTTTCAACATGCTGCAATTCCAGATTCAGACATTAACCATGTTCTCAAAATAAATTCCCTCTTCAAACTGAAGACAGAAAATCTAGGGATTGAACAGGAAGACATTATTTAGAAAATGAACAGATAATTTATTCAAAAATAAGAACTTTTTCCCACAGACGGTTCACAGTGACTAGAGACTAGAGGTGGGTTTCAGGAAAATAGATAGATAGATAGATAGATAGATAGATAGATAGATAGATAGATAGATAGATAGATAGATAGATAGATAGATAGATAGATAGATAGATAGATAGATAGATAGATAGATAGATAGATAGATAGATAGATAAATCTCGAAAGATTGAGGTTGTTCATGCAGGCCAGCAGTCAGAAATGAAGCATGTGGACAAATCAAGACAACATTCATTACCACAAAAGGAATGTGCAAGAAGTGTTCATTTATTCATCCTTAGTAACTGCCTGCTCAAGGTCAAATAGAAAATAGAACCAACCTCATTTTATTATAAAATGTAGCTGACAATGTACGACAGACAGAATGATGAACTGACTGGTCACACTCCATACTAAAAGTGACCATGCTCACGTCAGGTTTAAATGCTGAATACAGATCAGGATAACTAAAGCATTATACCCCTACACATACAGATACACATAGCAGCACCTATTGTACCCCTACAACTGAATTAAGCAGGCAAAGCAACTGAGCTTGCTTTATGACGATCTCATCAATTGCCTTATTTCAAAATCCAGAGAGAGCTGAAATTGGAGCAGCTTCAAGAAGAACAAGGCTGAAGAATAAGGCTGGCATTCGAGATGAAAGCGTCCAGGCCTGTAGTAAAAAAGCAAGACTGTAGGCTATATGTTAGAAAGCTGTTTGTTTTCAGCATGTGGGAGAAAAAAGTGGTTTGTTGGCATATTGAGAAAAGAAAAAAAAACATCTAAAGTCAATGTGTGAGAAACTGGAACTTTCTGGATTTAAGACTAGCACACTATACAGTAGCTTGGGTAGGAGCTAGGAGAAGGCAGGAGATTTGCATCACTGGTGGATGCAGATCTTCATCCCTATTCATTCAGGTTTATCTGGCAGTGTGTTCACTCACTATTCATGAATCTGACTCCTAATGGTAGAGTAGTACCATTTGTTTGGGGAAAATGGCCATTAACTAACACATAAATAAGAAATATATCTCTGCCAGGAGTGTTTGGAGTTTGTATCCATTTCCTCCGGGATCTCAGTTTTTCTCTCAGTTCTCTCCAGTTTCCTCTCCCAGTCCAATGACATGTGGTATGCTGACTGAAATCTCGAGATTGTCCGTAGTGTGAGTGAGTGTGTGAGATTGTGCACTGCGATAGACTTTTGGGAAAGGCTCCAGGTTCCCTGCAACTCAGTAGGGTAAGCTTGATATTCTATATTTTATAAATAACCTCAGAATCGGGTGGCTCACACATTTTAAGCCTGAGGTGACTGAGGTGTCTGTGGCACGGAAAAACTCCCTTAGATGGAAGAGGAAGAAACCATGAGAGGAACCAGACTCAAAAGGGAACCTCATCCTCAATTGGGTGACACTGGAGGGTGTGATTATAAACTGTTATGAACCCTGGAGAGTGCTATTATGAATAATGTCTTGGCTTGTTGTGGCAATGTTACAAGGTAAAGGAGGTGTCCATTACTGTGAAGAACACAGCCTCGTTTACCATCTTAACACTGAGCTACGCAGACAACTCAGCAAGTTAGTACCCAACTTCACCACTTTATCATCATCGCAGAAGGCGGAAAGTTGTGTCTTTTTTATTTATCTCTTTGCAAAATCTTACCACTGGATGTCTGCACTATTCACGTTTGACAGGACACTGAGGTATGCAGTCTGGAGTTATTGCTTTTGTCAGCATTTTTTTTTTTTTTTTTTTTTGGTTTTGTCTTTTGCAGAATTGCATTTCTTCTTAGCGTTCCATGACAAGTGAAAATATTTAACGTGAAAAAATAAACGCATCGATTCATAATAAGACACAATTCTCACAGCCAGCTAGCTAAAACATTAACTGCAGTGTGTAGAAATAGCGTCATGACTTATTTGATCATACATGTCGTTAATCACGATAACAGCCGAATAACACACACGTTCACATGATAACAGTGTAGGAATTCTTTGATATAAATAACAGCATCTGAAAATATTTTTTAAATTTTAGTGCTGTGGGTTTTGCACATGTTCAGATTTACTGCTGTGTTTGTTTTGGTGCTGAAACTTTGCTTTTGCCGTCATGTCTTGTTTTTAGTTTTGTTGTTTTGTGTTTTAAAATGTTATATTTTTTGGGTCTTTGCCTTCATGTGTTTTTGGCTTTACTGTCCTACGTTTGTGGTTTTGGTGTCAGGTGTTTTTCGCTGTCATGCTTTTGTTAGGTTTGGTGTTGTCTTTTGAGTTTGGTTGTCATATTTGTTTTTGCTGTTGTCTTCAGGTTTTCTGTCATGGTTTTTGATTTGCTGTCATGTG
>NC_062519.1:27435825-27480825 GCF_022655615.1 Tachysurus fulvidraco
GTGGAATATACTGGACTTGGCTCCACACACTACACACCCACACACACACACCACACTACACACATACACACATGCACAGAGACACACCACACACTACATGCACAGAGACACACTACACACACACACTACACATATACACACACACGCACAGAGACACACTATACACACACACTACACATATACACACACACACGCACAGAGACACACTACACACACACTACACATATACACACACACGCACAAATACACACGACACACACACTACACATATACACACACGCACAGAGACACACTACACACCACACATCACACACACACACACACACACACACACACACACACACACACACACACATACACATACACACACACACACACACACACACACATATTTAATAGTATATGGTGCTAATTTGATGCTTGGTGCTGTGTTCTCATTATTCCTGTGAGAAGTTGTGGGTTGTGTCTTACTCTTACCTGACACTTACCTGTTTGTGTGTGTGTCTTTGGAAACAATCAGGTTCCTGCTGATATTATCACAGGACTCCTACTGATGGATAAATCTGATATCAGGCTCGGACTGTCATGTACCGTACATGCAGTATCACCCACTGTGTCACTTCCTGACTGTATACAGTGCATTGTTTATTATTATTTTCACTTTCTTAGAGCACAGTAATAATCTTTTATCTGTGTTCAGTGTTTACACTTTGCTTTTTGTCATCTTTGCGCTGGAGTGCACAAGCGCAGCAGAAGAACTGATTGTGAATAGATGCTTCAAGCAATCTTCACGCACATGACGATAACATAAAAACGTATTAACCTTGCAGAGGTCAGGGTTAGCCGTTTAAGTGTGTCCGTACTGTATCAGCTATTCCTATTAGCTGCTCTGCTGTCTGAAATGGCAGGAGGTGGAGGGAAACAAATGCCAAGAGAACAAGAAATAATGGAGCTCTGTTTTCTACTATTTCCAATTCAATTTCCAGCCAGTGACCTAAGGTAAAGAGGGGAAATCAATGACAGGGTGAGAGGGTAAAGGATTGGTGAAGAGCAGCAGTGGCAGATTCTTCTCTTAAGCCAAAGTGCATCCGTCAGCCTCGCGGTGTCAGAGTGACAATCCTGCTTGTTTGATCGCGACATGTGCACATCCCCTCCGAGCGTAAATTAAACCCCTCACCGTGGCATTACCTGCGATTAATACACGCTCTTGTGCTGTCCTCCAGCAGAGCCTGGACGAGAACGCAGTGATTGATCCCACTTTATTGCAGTTCAGAGGGGAACAAAAGGCTAGCGTGAGGCTCCAGTGACCTCTCCTGCCACGAGAAAGAAAACCAGCTTCCCGCAAGCATCAGTTCCACGCTGTAATGAGCCCAGCTTGAGCTTCTATCTGTTTTGATAGTACATTTACTTCAGATGTGGCAGTAGGAAGGCAACAAAGGCAAAAAGTGGCGGTGTTGCATTTAGATTGCTGCTTTCACGTCATTTCTGTTCTGACAGACTTACATTTCCAAAGCGTTTACAATTTACAATTTTTGTTTATACACACAATACAATCTGTGGTACTATTACTTTACCTGTCTGTAAAAGGTCAGAATTTCTGACATAGTGTAAGAAAATAAAACAATGAAGGCAAAGATATTAATGAAGAAGAAATTCATTGCAGCGTAGAGGTGACAAAACACATGATGTACTTCGGGATAACGGAGTCAAGAGAAACGCAGGACAAATACTGTTCAAACATTAATACAGTTTTTTCTGGGGTTTGGCTTTAAATGTAACTTGACGGTAAGAACTGAGTATCTCCCAAACGAACGGGTGTTACTACAGTACTATCTACCATTATAGTGGTCACGTATTCCCTGTTGTTTGGTCACTGTCCTGGATGTCCTGCTGCTGCTACCGGACTAATAATTGATCAAGGTTTTTCATTTAGACTTCTAAACATATTGCTTTATGATATTTTAAGCCTTTTTTAAAATGAGCTCGTTCTTACGTGTATCATGGAGTGGAATCATTGTTCATACGATCTTACAGTACCGTATGTAGATTGTCCTTCACAACCCCCTGTATGCATGTTACAGAAAAATAACTAAAGAGCTTAGTGTCCTGGACCACTACAAAAAAAGGACATTTAAAAAAAAAAAATGCTCATGAATTGTGTTCATTTTGCATTAATACGTGTGTGTGACAGTGTAGTGTAGTGTGTCATAAAGGGTAGGATCCAAACGGGATGTACGGATTAGACGATCTACTGAGGCGACCCCTAAACAGGAGGAGCTGAAGGAATAACAAGCAAAACATACATGAATCCATTTGAAAACTCATGCTTGAAACATCCTTCTGAGTCATCCATTATATGTTATAAAAAAATGTCTATTTTACTTCTCCTTCACTCTGACCCTGTTACCTGAACAATTAACCCCTATGAGATTTCTGAAATATTCCAGAAGCCACTTGTTCGACAGCAGCCAGGTTTCTTAAAGCTGTGAACGACACTGAGCTCCAACACTGACATTACGGTTTTGACTGAAAAAAAGATTTGTTTTAGTGTGCAACCTTGTTATTTATATTAGTAATTTGTGAGCAAAAATGTGAGCAAATCATTAGATCAGTCCCCAAGACATTGGCTAGTTCCCACATTTTGTGTACTTGCTAATTTAATGCTACCCCCCCCCCCGTTACTTTTCATCCTGTTACTTACTTAAGAGAAAAATACAGCTGCTGCTAATAATCTTCCAAAGCATGAATAATATTAAAATGGGTAAATAAATCGTTTTTGCATAATTCTAGCATAATTATTTTTTTCAGATTCAGATTTATTTCAATAAATCTGAAAAATTTTATTTTAATTTTGTTGAATGAATTTGTACTTTTTCAAAAGCGTACTTTTATTCAAAAGGTTTCCACATGTAAGATTATCCATGTAGGAATACTATATATATATATAATATTCCATATATAATAAAAGAAAATTGTTTATCCACTGAAATGCTTTCCACTGTAGAATAAAATAATGTGAATGTTAAAGACCAAAATAATTAAAAAGAAAAATTTTTTTAACAAAATTCTTGACATTTACTAAAAGATTTATTTATTTATTTATTTTTAAAATGATGAAAGGTATAATAATTAAAAATGTAAATGCCAAGACATTCTTCCTTGTGAGTCTGGCCCAATTTTTATTTTTATAGATATTTAGTGCTTAATATTTCTAAAGATAAATCAGAGAGACTGCGATCAGCAGAAATAAAAATGAATCAGTTATATTAAATGAAATTATCTCAAGTGATTTGAAGGAAATTTTACATTTTATATGATGGTCCAATAGTGTGGACACTATGCAGGAAAGGGTTAAATGGGAAAAAAAATGTTTTCTTAGATTGAATGTTAAAAGAAAAAAAATCTAATTATTAAATGAATAAAATAAAAAGAAACTGGATTTCTAAGAGGGAGAAATGGATCAACAACTCAGCACAACATGAAGTTTGCCTTCGTTTATCCTCCGTCCGTGTAGACCTGCACTGAACAGTAGGTCATGTGACTACTGTATATGCAGGAACAGCAGCTGAAGGTCATGACTGCATGTGAGATGTGTGTGCATACTGTACATGTGTGCGTGTGTGTGTGTGTGTGTGTGTGTGTGTGTGTGTGTGTATGGTGTATGTCCATTTATCACCGGACATGTGACAGCAGCATTAAAGCCCCTCTGGGGTACTTGAAAGTTCTTGGGATATAAGGTGGAGGGGAAAAGGGTGAGCTTGCAAGCTATGTGGCTCTATATAGGTTCTTATGTTTCAGTCACTTTTATCTTTAAACAAGGCTTTCATGCATGTGATGTGTGTAAGGCGGTCAGACTGGTGAGACCTCCAGCTCTCATGCGGCTCCGGAGAAAATGGAGGAGAATTTCGGCAAGGCCGTGACTCGGGCACCGAACAGAGGGGGAAATATTCTGATAGCTTTTTGAAGAACGGACGATTTACGGTTCCTTTCATAAACATACTTTCAAACCATTTCAAGGTCAGGTTGACTGCAAAATGTTCTTTTTTTCTCTGTTTTATTCCCAGGCTTGGAGCTGTTATGCACTTAAAAGGCATGTCTACACTACATAAGCAAATCATTCCACTTCTTAGACCCACTACTCAGCGAAAAACTAAACCTGAACTCCATTTCTTTGTGCTTCAGCACTGTCACTGATTTTCCATTTTCTCCTCAGGACTCAGACAACTGACAATAAAGGTTTGGTGCTCTGAAAGGATGCAGCATGTTTTAAAAGGCCATGTGGATCGATCGATCTATCTATCTATCTATCTATCTATCTATCTATCTATCTATCTATCTATCTATCTATCTATCTATCTATCTATCTATCTATCTATCTATCTATCTATCTATCTATCTATCTATTTATTTTTGGCTGATGATGTTGCCTTGCTTATGAGTAGTTTTTCCCTCCCAAATGCCCGATGGACCTCCTCCTGGAAATGAAGTGTTCTGAATTGGAGCCAGCGTTGGACTGATCATCACAGAGAAATTATGCAATTCCCTAAGGTCTTCCTTTATAGGTATTGACAACTTTGTGGTTTGGTGGTGGGATCTTCACTTGCTTCTTTCAATCATCCCTGAACTGAGATGCTGTATAAAAACTGCATAACCAGGATGTCACAGAGATACATGAACTTTCCTTATGCTCACCCTCAACACGGCGGCATTAAAAGGCAATTTGCCACGATCAACAATTTTCCAAATGTACTCAGTGCAATAAAATATTTAACTGAGATTTTCTGTAGCAGACAGCAATACAGCCATCTCACTCCATTAATGTGCAAGTAATCTGTGATGCTCTGTTGCTTCTGAGATGCCACATGATTTCGAAGATTCTTTATTTTATCTTAAGCCAATTTCAGCATGATTTTTTTTACTGAAGCCTTTTTACTTGCTGCATGAGATGATCTTAATAACATATTGGTGATAGTGTGTGTTTTCCATGTCAGATAATGTGATGAAGATTTTCTAACACTAAGACTGTGATAAAAAAAAAAAAAGAAAAAGAAAAAGAAAAAAAAGACTGTTTATAATAATGTACCTGTTATTACATAATAATTATATACCTGTTAATAATAATGTACAGTAATAATAAGGGTTTTTCCCCATCTATTAGCATACTTTCATTGCTTGTGAAAGTATGCTAATAGATGTACTACTCCATTTCCCTCCAAAGACTTGCATTGGCATCTCTAGACTTCTTCTTTTTCTTCTTCTTCTTCTTCTTCTTCTTCTTCTTCTTCTTCTTCTTCTTCTTCTTCTATGTTTTCTGTTTATGCCCTGTGATGGGTTTGAGCCCCAGTCAGGGTGTCCTCATGGGACATGCTACTGGTTCACCTCAGCCCTGTGTAGGATAAGCGGCTGGATAAATCGATCATTAATCCATGAGTTTCATATCGTCGTATATCACCGTCATATCAGTGACTGTTATTCATCCACTGCTGACACTTGTAGAAATTTCTCACTGGCTGCCTTTGGTCATAATACCATTAATTCATAAAAACATTATATTCTGTGATCTAAGACAGCTGATCTCAATCTATGGTCAAATAATTCATTTATTTCTTTGTGATTTATTTTTCTTAGCACTGATTTCAAATGACATTACGGTGCTGACAACAGAATGTCAACAGAACGTCAGTCAGTGTAACGATCAGAAAACAAGACACAAGCACAAGCACTCTTGGTAATGAGATTTGTATTACTGTGTGAGCTCTAGATTTTTTTTTAACAGCACAGATAAAAATAATACAAGCACGATAATAACCGATGATTACTTTGTTGAGGAACATTAATGGGAATTGTGTGTAGAATGTGCGGTAAATCTTACAGTTTTTGTGTGAAGGTGTTTACAGAGCTGTTTAAGTGTTGATGTGGTGGTTATTTTTCAGAAAGCGGTGGCTACGGATAAATATATTGGGGCCACAATGTAATATACTGAAGCCTAAATAAAGCTAGCCACTGATTGTGTAGCTTGAGCCTGAGGCGTAATATGATGTGGAAACGTCGATGATCCCACTGTATGATCCCTAGTTAATTATATCATGCATTTATTGTAAGTGTTATCGTGTATCGTGTGATCTCCATGCTCACATTCCTGCAACACAGTGGTTTAATTGTAGTGATTTTTTTTTTTTGTACTTCACTTATTTTATGTATTATATTTATGGCCATATCTTGAGAAATGATTTTAACTTCTATATTGAGGGTATCGTGTCACCTCCGCATAGAATTTATACATGTGGTCTATGTTCTTTTTATTCAAATTGACTTTTTCTCTCGTCTAAAAGCCTTAAGAGGATATTTGTGTTTTGTGTTTCACCCACCTAGCACTTTCACACTTATTTGCGGCATATTTTTGTGCAAGTACTGCTGCGAGTTTGTTTCCCTCGAGAGGTAGCACTTTAAGCATGCGAGTTGGATAAGTTATCAGGTTATGACAGCAGATTGCCGTGCAGAATGCACTCCAAACAACACCAAATAAGCCCTAAACCAAAGGAAACCGAATGGTGCATAGAGGCAGCTGTTCGAACACACTGCAAGATTGGTTTCCCTTCATCATGTCAGAGCCGTTAAGCAAACTGAGCATGCTCAAGATGTTTTGTGTCTCTTACACCGCTAATCCCCTTATGCGAAACCCACACTGGTGCACCCACGGTGTGCGCTCAGCAAGGCAGGAGTCACTAACCTGCCTTCAACTTCAGCATGACAGAAATTTTCTGAGCGAATCGCTATGATCGTTCTACTGAAGATTTCCAAAAAAAAAAAAAAAAAAAAAAAAAAAATTATCTGCTATTTCTCTTTACCATGACACAAATGTCCTTGACTCATATGCAGCAATAGTTGAAATGTGTTTAGTTTTGGTGCAAAACATCAAAGAGTCTTGCAGCTTACTTTCAAGTAGTTTTTGGCCCGAGGCGAAAGCACGGGTTCTGAGACTGCTGTTCCGTATAAATAGTTTGGCTTTCTGAGCTTAGGCTCCCTGCGAATCTCATTCCTGCTCCTCGCCTGCATATACCCCACCCCAACCCCACATCACCTAGAGCTACCGTAGGAAAATCACTTCTCATAATAGACCTGTCAATTGCACGGCAACGGCTTTGATCAGCGGCATTGAACTGAAGACGCACTTGTTTCGAGAAGCAGAGCGAAGCTGCGGTATAAATAAAGACGATATGATTGCGATGGCTGGATACATTAGTGATGGACATGTTCGAAATGGCCTTTAGTACAAACAGTAAGTGCTTAGTTTTCTGCATACAGAGTCTGATGTGAATGGAATTGTATTTAAATTAAAATGTGTGTGTTGGCCTTAAACGCTGCTCATGGACAGGTGAACTTTAAATACGTCTTTAACGTCCCCCGACTGTATAACTAATACACTGAATATTTATAACAGGTGTGTCTTAGTGGCTGATCAGTAGTGATGTGGATCCCACAGAACAGGAAGTTTACTATACATACACTCTAACAGGATGTCGTCTACACCCGGAAATCAGAAAATGAATAGGAGCAAAAGCATAGACAGTTCTTTGCCAGACCGCTATGTAGTTCAATGATACGTCCATACCTGTTCTATGTTCCCACCATCTCACATGTTCCATGTTTATCTTAATTGGTTGCCTTATATATACTTGTCTTGTTCTCTTTGTTTTTGTGTTTGCTCGTATCTGTTAACGTTGTTGTCATGCTTCGTTAATAAAACAGTGTACGCACTGGAATCCTGAATTTGGGTCTGGCTCTCTACTAAGGGCGGTCGAGCCTACGGCGGAGGGAAACGTCACCTGGACATCTTTAGCTGAACAGTTCAGGTGAGTCGGTTCCCACTATAGCCTCGGATTCCTCTACGTGGCTGACAGCAGTGGTGGCAGATCTAGCAGTAAGCTTCTGCTTCTGTAGCCCCCCAACAAGCTGTCTTTATGACACTTGATGTTGTTATTTCCAATATAGGGCTTATGTAGACTTTATGTTGCTTAATAAACATCATCCTTAGGTATTATTACTAATTTACCACATAAGCTGGCATTCCAACATTTTAAACTGTAGTTAGATGAGTTATTCTAGTTTGATACATAAAGTCTTACTCTTATTAACTTATTCAATGCGTTCTGAATATACCTTAAATAAAAAAGGGCGACATTACAAAATGATTTGATTCTTTCTGATTAGAGGACATCATAATTATGATATCGTCTGTTCAGGTGTCCTTTAAAAAGTGCTAAAATGAACCCACAAGCACAGAAGCACACACACACACACACACACACACACACACACACACACACACACACACACACACACACACACACACACACACACACACACACACACACACACACACACACCAAATGCCACACATAGGACACAGGAACTAAAATAATGAAATAAATGTATTTATTTTAAATTCCCCTGCATCACAGAACATTACTGCTGAACAAATTTCAGCTAATTACAAAGCAAAGTGACTCTGAACGCTCCCAAGACCTTTACACTCGGCTCCACTGAGCTCAGCATGGATCCACCCAAGTGATACAGCTTCATCACCTAGTGTTTCTCTCACTGTGTCATTAAAATAAAAAAGCAACATTTGTTTCTCCTCTCTTGACTTTGACCAATATCAGGGCAGCACGCACACTATTCTAGCTGCAGAACTTTAATGAACGCTTTTGCTGCGACGCGCTGCCTGCTCGGTTGGTCTAATGAGATCCCTAACTGTTCCTGCCATCTGCCAACCTGGAGACATGACATTAGACATTCGGCCTGCCTGCATTCATCCATTTTTGCACAATCTATTCACTTAAGTCAACAAGAGCGTGAGTGCGGACTTTGCACATTGCTCCACACAAAAAAAAACAGTGCTTTATATCTGAGTTCACACAAGCTCCGCTAGACAGGACAGCCGTTATCCATTTATTTACTTTATTACTTTTTACTGCACAGATTTTTCGACATTTAAAAAAAGGTTACTTTGTCAAGGGAGAGCTACGAATTGAGAGGAAGGATTATCCTTTAGGCTGTGTTTTCAGCGCCTAACACTATAGCCGAGCTGTAATGAGAACAAATCCGTACCTGTGCTCTGTCAGGAGTTTAAAATTCAGGACACGGTCCCAGCAGTGCACTTCTTTCTATCCACAAAGTGTCACGAAGATAAGAAAACATTTGTGAGATTCTGAAATATCGGCGTGCTGGTCTTTTTAATTTGTCTTACTTTGCCCTAGTTGTGACAGTGTGAAACGTCCAGCAAGGCTGAGCTTCAGATAAAAGCCGTCTGTAGCTTTTCAGGGGCACGCGGCTGTCAGCTTGGCGCTCAGGTCACCGTGTGATTGAGAGGAGAAAAAGACAGTGTGATTGACTTGCTACTTTAAGGAGGAGGTGAGCCGGCCGGTCGGCTCGGCTCTCTGCAAAACACTCTGTCCTTCAGGAAAGTAGAACTCAGAGCTGCGCTGCGGGCTGACGGAGAAAACAGATGTGTGTGTGAACACGTTACAATACACACTGCTTACTCCACATGTTTTCTAGTGTTAGACCCTAAAACATGGGGCTTTTCTTGTCTTTGTTCTATCTGCAGTCAGCTATTCCTCTTAACTCTGTTAGAACGAGTATGTACAGTATAAGTCTGTTTTCAGGTTAGTTTGTATGCGAAAGAGGGTAGATAGAGCTTTCTTCCGATTGGGTTACGCTGCCCGGTGAGGCTTCTTGGGTTGAGTCACTGTAGCCTTCCTCACACATCTCAGAGGTAGCTGTCATAAGATTGGGAATCTTGGGAGTCAGCTTATGGGTGGGAAAAGCAGGTGGCTGAATTAGGTTTTAAGAAAATAGGTTTTTAAAATGTAAGTTGAAACTAAAATCCCATGAGATTTTATATATATATATATATATATATATATATATATATATTTCACATTTTAGTTAGGGTCAAAATGCCGGGGAAGCTATGATACAGCAGAGAGGGTTAAGGGCCTTGCTAATGGGCCCAACAGTGGCAGCATGGCAGACCTTCCAGTCAACAACCCAGAGCCATAAACACCTGAGGCATCACTGCCTGGCAGGCTTTTGGTAGCCTTTATTTTTTACATTTTCTACAAATATTATCTGCAGGTGCGAATAAAAAAATAATAATCACAAGCAATAAAAAAAAAAAAACACTTGGAGTTAAATCTATAAAGAGATACAGAAACATGATGTCAAACATGTATAGAGCTCTTTTAGACCCAACTCTGAACCATACTCTAAAATGTATTTACACACAAAGGAACTGATGTGTGTGAATTAATCAGCTCTAGAAAAGAATGCATTTGTTATGCAGGTGGAGTTTAAATATTTAATATTAATTCATAGTCCCTTTTGTATTTGTGCAAATCTGTAAGCCTGGTTAGAGTTTACCACAAGTGTATTTCAGGTTACTAGAGCAGAATAAAATGAATATTGAAAATGAAAGTGAGTGTGATGATACAAGCAGCCGGTCACGTTCACATCCTTTTGGTGCAGATCGGCATAACAGCAGGCTCATGGTTCATCACTTGAATGATTCTGCCGCACACTCCAGTAAGGGTGGAGTGATCACGAATGCCAAAACAAAACGTGCACAAGTATATGCTCTTTCTGTCTTGGATCCTTCCCGGCCATAAGAGAGAGCACTAGAGATAAAGCTTCCAGACTGGGACGTGATTAGACCCTTTCCCCTTTCGACAAGCTTAAATTTCCATAATCTCCTGTGCACATCACATCTGTAGTTAATTGATGGATTTGTTGGAGGATCTTTGAGAGCCTCGGTCCAGTATGCACTCATGTTTATTTAGTTGAGCTAGAGAGAGAGATATATATATAGAGAGAGAGAGAGGGTGGGGGTGAGTGCACATGAAGGAGGGAAGGAGGAAGAGCGAGAGATTTATTTCCTTCTTTAAGCATTTATACGCTCCAGATCGGCCCTGGTGAAGAGAGCTGGCTGATCAGCAGTGACCCGTTTGTCAAGAGGAATCTTCCAATCAGCCGGTCATACATAATTACAATGTTTGTGCGTGTTCTTGAGCTCATGTTGGCTTTCTATCAATAATGCAAAGCACAGAAGGCACACAGTTGAGTCCTCCATCCAGACCGGTTAGTCGGATAGGCGAGAGTGGAACGCTTACGGAAACCCAAAAGCCACGGCTAGTAGAAGTCAATATATGTGGTCTGTCTGAATATATATATATATATATATATATATATATATATATATATATATATATATATATATATATATATATATATGACTCTTAAGGATATAGGACTCGGTTAGAGTTGAATTTCTACCCAGTGTTATAGGCAGACTATTTTAGTACCCAATAAAAATGCAATTCAATGCATTTCTTTTCGGTATACTCAAGCTGCTAGTTTATTAGGTGGGTGTCTCATAAAACGGCAACTCAACCTAATAAAGGACATAGATATCTGGAGATACGTTTATTAAGGAGATAATGACATTTTTACAGTTTATTTTTTTAAAATGAACTCAACTTCACTTTACACTTTGAACTCGGGTGAAAACTGATTGGAAACAAATTCAAGGGAAAAAAATTAGTGCTAGATTAAGTACATTAGACCCAGTGATGTTTAGTTTTTCTTCAAAAAGTAGCAGAGTAGGAGACAACAGAGGTAATAAAGTTAAAGCAGCACTAGAGCTGTGTCTTTAGCTGTGTCATGTCAGACATTTACATGGATGTGATGCTGCTCTGTGATTTTCTGCTCTGTGCAGAAAATGACTTTACATGCATAAACTAGCTCAGGATGAAAGGAATTTCCTGAATATTAACACAATAAAGAAAGGCTTTATCGGTTATGGGACTCGTATAGCATCTCTACGCATGAAAATGACCATGAACAAAGAATCGACTTTTCACACACACTCTTAGCAAAGTACAGCAGCACTCGAAAATGTTAGCAAGGTTTCAGATGTGTGGACTAGACTCTCTCTCTCTCTCTCTCTCTCTCTCTCTCTCTCTCTCTCTCTCTCTCTCTCTCTCTGTGTGTGTGTGTGTGTTGAGGAGGGTTGAGTGTGTGTGTGAGATCAGGTTGCATTTGTGGCAATGATCTATTTTTTCCCCATTATCCAGGCTGCATACATGGGGCTCATTTACATTCATGGTTATCCAGATAATGAAGCTTTCAATCCAGGAGATCCTGCGGTGACAACAATGAACCCAATTACCTCCCGCCGCCTGCGTGATGGGATGGCACACTCCGAGACAGATGGGAGAGCCGGAGCTCGGCCGGCAAACCAATCACGTTCATCTCACGCTTGCCCCAGCCTCTGATCAAATCGCAACTTATCAACGGGCTGAGGCCAAACCCTCGGCAGCGGCACATCACACATCCCGCAGCCACCGCATTCACACACGCACAATCCAGGGGAATGTGTTGTCATATAACAATGAGTTTCAACACAGAACTGGAAAAAAATATGTCAATTTCTTTTGCTTTCATTTAATGAAACATTATGCAGACTTTAGCATGATTTTGGAGGTCTATTAAATGCAGTCAAAGACAGAGAAATTCAGAGAATTTCAAAGATCAACTAAAACCTACAAACCTACATGATGAATCATGACCTTAATATAAAATGAACTGATTCCAATCCTTCCAATCCGTCTCTACCCCTGGCTGGTTACTGGTTTGTTACCTGATTGTGCCTACCTGTGTCGTCCTAATGCTTGTTTGAACATATTTATCCCTGCTGCATTTTTAATATCATCCTTATTCAAATTCATAATTCTGACCCTTCCATAATATTTGAATCTGGATTAATTTTACCTGCATGTACAACCGCCTAAAACCTCTGTGGACTGTAATTAGTACTGTTGGACAGGTTGGGAGTTCGATTCTTGAGTTTGCATGCTCTCCTTGTGCTCTAGGGGTTTCTGGGTTCTCCAGTTCCTCCCCAGTCCAAACACATGTTGTAGGCTCTCTAAATTGTCCATAGTGTGTGCATGGTGTGTGTGTGTGTGTGTGTGTGTGTGTGTGTGTGTGTGTGTGTGTGTGTGTGTGTGTGTGTGTGTGTGTGTGTGTGTGTGTGTGTGTGTGTGTGTGTGTGTGTGTGTGTGTGTGTGGTTGTGCCCTGTATTGGGTTGGACCCCATTGAGAATGTTTGTGTAGTAGAAACAGTACAGGGAAAAGTATGAATGGATATTAAACCATGCCACCTGCACTTGCACCTTCTTCATACAGTATATGTCATCAAATCAGTTTTCCCTCACTCCCAAATTTGTAGCTGTGTAGCATTTTTGTTATATATATTCCCTTTTCCCTCCTATCTCCGAAGAACATGCTCAATAATTGGAATTTAAAATGGTGTGTGTGTGTGTGTGTGTGTCTGTGTGTGTGTGTGTGTGTGTGTGTGTGTGTGTGTGTGTGTGTGTGTGTGTGTGTGTGTGTGTGTGTGTGTTTGTGTGTTGCACTACAATATCCTGTCATCACACTCAGGGTGTGTCCCTGCCTTGCACCCATGCTTCCTCACATCCGTTTTGGACAGATATCCGTATGATCGTATATAAAAATGTGCTGTTTCTAATCCTGACTGTTAATGAGCACTCTCACTCAAAACTCATGGTTCACTGTGACAAGCAGACCTGTTGTTAGAAACCGCATTCATCCTGACTGCTACCTCACCACTTTATTCCTCCGCTGATGAATGCTGACTGGAACAAGGAACAAATATAGAGGAGAGAAGCAAGGTAAAAAAAAAAAGAGGGGGGGGGGGTCTTGAACAGCAGTTTACTGGCAGCGCTGCGAGGCAGGTGAGGCGAGGCAGAGATGTGACCAGCCAGAGGATTAATGGTCCCAGGGGAAGCCGAGGTAAGTGCACGCTGCCTCGGCCTGACATCTTTGTACTTGTAAGAGCACACAAATTAACCAGGCGACACGGTGAATAATGACCAGGGCGCTTCCATCAGTCCCATTTAACAATGCATACAAAAGTGCTAGCTGTAGAGAGAAAAGAAAAAGGAAAATATAGAAACCTAGAAAGAATGTGTGCTCGTTTAAGTTATAAATGAGAGGCTTCGGTAGAGACTAAATCTTCCTTAATCTCTCGTTATGCTTTGTGTAAGATTGTACAGCTAAAGGCTTATAAAGGAAATACTGTATATCAGCGTGAATTTCCTTATGAGTGACAGTTCTGATAATTCAGCACAAAAAACACGTGTGTCAGATGTGTGATAAATTCTGTGATTCGTACAAGGGTGAGGAGATGCACAGCAGGCAGGCAGGCAGGCAGGCAGGCAGGCAGGCAGGCAGGCAGGCAGGCAGGCAGGCAGGCAGGCAGGCAGGCAGGCAGGAAGGCAGGAAGGCAGGAAGGCAGGAAGGCAGGCAGTGCACTGTAGTGTAGCTGCTCTTCTCTGTAATAACTCTGTCTCATCTATACTTGTTTTAAACACCTCTCGTTTTATACCTTATTTTATTTACGTTAATTCACTTGCTCGGAGATAATAATTACTAATTCTTTAAGAAACAAGGCAAGGCATAAATTAAGAAGTGGGATAATCATGTTTTTTTTCTTCCTAGCAAACAGTTTAAAGGAAGGAGGGCTAGCAATGAGACACACCACTGCTACAGGAGGTGCTGCATGAACTCGACCAGATTTGATGGATGGCCCACAGCTGTTTGTAGTTGTGTCACTCTGCAGAACATTACGCCTCTCTCCTTCTCTTCTCTCTAATGACATGGGGGCCAGAATCTCTGAGCCCCCTGCGGCCGCACAGCTGCACATCACTTCTTGTGGGCTTCCTTGGATCTACCGAGCTCAACGTATTCCAGCCCAAACAAACCTCCGAATACCGCACGCGCGTGCCAGCATGTTGGCTAAACCCACTGAAAGCACATGCCGCCAATTTAATCCCCCACAACGCCTGGCACCCTATAATAGGGCCACCAGGGACCAGGAGCAGTGAAGTCCTTCAGCTAACAGGGGTGATGCATAGCAGGAAAAAAACCTGACCCGGAAGCTGCCCTTCTATCCACCAGCTTTCATTTTAACTTCGCTCAAATGCTTGTGTATCCTGGTTTCCTACTTTCCAAACCAATTTGTTTTAACTGAATAAATCCTTCTCTAGAGCTGTTGCTTTTTTCTTTCTCCCATGATTCTCCTGCATAGCCCCTGCTTAAGCTTGGCCTTTTTCTTCATGAAGTAACAGTCAGATTGCAGAAACAGCCGGGAAGACTTAGGCAATTGCCTTTGTTAGTCTAACTAATCATGCAAGCCATGTTTCACAGCTCTGATAAGCAAAGTGCCTCCAGAAAGGTTTGGACCAATGGCATTCACTAAGCTAATTTGCAGTGGACTGGCAAGGCTTTCACACCATTTGGAGATTTCACCAGGGAGGTGAGATTCTGGTTTATGGACAGCCATAGCCTAGTATTTTGCACACAACATTTTAAATTGTCTCAAATCTGCTTTACAATTTGACGATACACCCGTTATCCATGTGACGTGTGAGTGGATCCGTGTGAGCTGTAAGATATCTACACACAACTGTACATGCTCTCAATGCGCAGTACGAAACGGACTTCTTTTATATTTTTATTTATATCCACAAACAAGCTAGCAAAAACGATTACTGCACCTGTCCTAAAAGCTGCAGCTGAGCCCAAGCTCCTCCAGATGCTCCTAAATGCTCACCCTCAGTACAGTGCGCTCTCCATGTTAACACAAGACCTATAAGTGGCTCTGCGCCGGTGCCAACGTAAGGCTGGCGTGCACTCGTGCCAAAACGCTGGGTTGTCACAATCCTGGCAACGCTAATCCAGCTGGTTCTCTCTGGAGCATGCCAGTGCCTCCTGTTTCCAAACACGTCAGTGCTCAGTTTGAGGTGCTCGAGAACACATGGCACTGCTACTGCCAGCCGTCAAACTGCACCTGCTGATCCTTAGCCAAATGTGCTGCTTCAGAAGAGCTTACATTCAAGAGGAACACCAGTGTGTGGTTTTCACTCATGGGTGATCACTGGTTTCATAGCTTTCAGGCATCACAGTCATGTTGTCAACAGTTTGCATAAGTATTCTGGTCTAGCATTTAAAATCACAAAGAAATCTTGACTTTATTATTATTATTATTATTATTATTATTATTATTATTATTATTATTATTATTATTATTATCCAGCTTCAAATTGGACTATACATCTTAGAAGTCATAAATACAAGAGCTTAGGTGATTATTTCAATAAGTGAAACACTTCACTGCGATTTATCCTGTAAATTTGGATAGTTTCAATAATTCCCTGATCCAGATCGATCATTTATACAACTGAGCAGATGAGGGTAAAGGGCCTGGGATTTGAACTCACAAGCTTCTGAGCAGAAGTCCAAAATGCGTAACATACCCAATGAGCTAGCACTTCTACTGGGCCATTTTAGGGAGGGTGAAGGAAACCAGAGAACCTGAAGGAAACCCACTTAAAAAGAACATGCACAACTCCATGCAGACTTTATTCCGAGCTCAGGATCAAACAAGAACCTTCAGAGCTATGCAGAGACGGTACTTCTTGCTGCACCACCAGTGGACAGGATAGTAAACAAATCAGGCTGCATAAATTATATTTACATTTATGACAATTGGCTGCCACCATCAGATAAGAGTTTTTTAAACAATCAAGCATTAAAGGTCCTGCGATATGAAGAGGGTAGATTTCCTCTTTCCTTTGCATGTGATCAGCTGCTCTGTGAGAGAGTAGCATGAGCAGTCATTTAAAAATGTGCAGCCCTGGAGGAAGCACATGCATTTGAGCTACATGTAGCCAGTAGGCGAAAATTAGCAAATGGAAGAAAATCGATTTTTAAAAAATCTTTTTGCTCAGGTATCAAGTGGGAGACTTGAGAAAGATGGTCAGGCAGAGTGAAGATGGGGAAGTGTGCAGGATCTTATAGTGTGAGGCTGATTTTTCCTCGCAGCTACTGTCGCCCTTTCGCCACGGCCGGTTGTGCACAGCAGTGCGGCAGGGAGATAAACGCAGGAGCGTGCGATGATGGCAGATTCCACAAGGCTGAAGGATGTTCCGCTGACTCGCAACCTCAGATGCGTCTGCAGCCGGGCTAAAATATTGTGATATGTGATTATTTCCTTTACACGTCTCATTCGTGTCTGAGGCTGAGTGAGGAGGAACCTTGAGGCTTCTTCGTTTCTATAAGCAAAAGGGAAACAAACAGGATTTCTGAATCCAGAAGGCCCGTGGAGGGGCGAGTGTTTAAAGACGTTCATTACTCAACAAGTAAACGGGCTTCATGCACAAGAGCAGCTTGTTTGTCAGTGTATTTAGAGTAAAGATGTGCTTGTAATTCCATGGCCACCAAACATGCCTCGAAGAAGTCGTGCACCTGCCTGGTGTGTCAAGCAGCAAGCAGCAGGGAGGAAAGGGATAATGATCATCAGCAAGCGCCTTGTTTACTCTTCTTTAAATGAATTTGAGGATCTTGTTTTGCCAGATTAATAATGCAGATTGTACATGATGGAGACTAAGAATAGCCGCTTAAAAGACAGCAGGGGAGGATACAGCAGCAGCAGGGACTGACGTGACATTTACCGGCATGCTGGGCCATTATGTCTATGCTGGGAGTACAGGCCCATCAACAATGCCTTCCCAAACATGACATTACAATTCTTGCTAAAGAAACAAGTTGATCTGGTTTTTTAGATATCTTCCAATCTGTTGAAAGCTCTTTAATGTAGCTGAAATGAAATTAACCTCAGTCCTGTTCATTCCCACCTTCACTGTAGCTTCAAGGTCCTGCACATTCGAAGCAAATCCCAGTTACCACGATATTAGCAGTAGCAGTCATGTCGCTCTCCCTCGAGCACATTTCACTGCTCCCTTATTCCCTCACAATATTAGTGGAAGGCAGATGTCCATAGCCAGGTCCAAGTTTTTTGTCCATAAAACAGCTTTAAAGAGATTCTAGCCATTTTTTCTAAATCTCAGGTGACAAAAATAGAACATGGGACTATTGAACACTCTGTGTGTGTGTGTGTGTGTGTGTGTGTGTGTGTGTGTGTGTGTGTGTGTGTGTGTGTGTGTGTGTGTGTCTCATAAATGAACACCACCTCTGAAAACCTCACGCAAAGAGGGGGGAAAAAAATCAATACTTTTCAAATCTTTATGATTCATTATATGATGTTGTCATGTCATCTATCTGGACACTCCGAGACCCACAAATGTACTGAACCTGGAAGCCCTGAAGAAATGGACTAGATATAAAGATTTAACACAGAGAGCTGAAACATCTGGTGAACAGAGAAGGATTAGAAGGAAACTTAACACTTAAAATGTCTACTTTCACTCTGGCACTTACTCTGGCACTGAATACTGTCACAGAAAATATGGAGCTAGTTAAAGGATATCTGTGAAACCATCATATGGAACTTGGCTAAAATATAATACTCTTAATTCTAATAATAATAATAATCTAGTGTGTGTGGAGTTTGCATGTTCTCCCCGTGCCTCGGGGGTTTCCTCCGGGTACTCCGGTTTCCTCCCCGGTCCAAAGACATGCATGGTAGGTTGATTGGCATCTCTGGAAAATTGTCCGTAGTGTGCGAGTGAATGAGAGTGTGTGTGTGCCCTGTGATGGGTTGCCACTCCGTCCAGGGTGTATCCTGCCTTGATGCCCAATGATGCCTGAGATAGGCACAGGCTCCCCGTGACCCGAGGTAACTCGGATAAGCGGTAGAAATTGAGTGAGTGAGTGAGTGAGTGACAGCTAGTGTACGGTGTACTCTCAACCAGAATCAGAATGGAAAAATGAATAAGGGAAATTATCGTGCAATAACACGCTTCCAGATCTATTAGCATCCTTATGAGCATCCCCATACTGCTCTTTGTGATCTCTGACATTTATTTCACTTATATCAAGTGATGTACCAAATACGCAGAGGATCACTAGCTGGTTCAGGAACTGGTACCAAAAACATAGAACGTATCACCAAGGTTTCGGCTAGAGTTGAATAAGAGAGCTGTGACCTTCCTTACATCTTCGTTCATGACATAATCGAGGCTCGAGATTCTGAGCGACCATCACAGGATCTTCATTTCCACGAGTCGAAGCGCATTCTCGTCTTTCTCCGAGACATCTTCTTGATGTTGAGTCTGGTTCCGTTCTCACCTTGTCGATTGCTGTTGAAGGGCTGTGTGACCCGCATAAAGAAGCATACAGAGGTGAGTACAAGCATAGGGGGATAAGGCCAGAGCCTTGGTGAATGCCAATGGTGATTTTGAAGGGATTGTCCAAAAAACAACACAATAATCATTGAATTAATGCAGTAGATATGAACACATCATAAAGTAATGACCATATATGAATTAGGAATAAATGTTGTCTTTTACTTACTACGTATTACATACAAGCCAGCATGCACAGTATGTAACACTCCTAGCTATTCCACTGCGGTTATCTGCTGCGTTGAGGTTTTTATCCATGCAGAACACCATTCCAACATCAACCTAGTTACTACTGAGAGGCAGTGGGGACAAGCACAGCTCCGTGTATTTGCATCAATCTGCATCAGCGCAGAGCTTTTTGAGAAAAGATGCTTAAAAACACTCACTCAGTGCTTGATTAGATTGTGTTTTAGGCATACATTTATGAAAGGGAGGATTTGTGTAATTGCATGCCTCAAAAATATCCTTGAGAAAATTGCTATCTGAGGAGTTCTGTCTCTTTGAGCGAGAAGTTGCTCACTTAATGAGCTGCTCGTGCTCTCGATATACAGTACGTATAATAAGAATACATACATATGTACAAACGTACATCTTTCCATTAGTTCCTTCTCAATTTCCCTCTTTTTATGTAATAGTAAAAAAAAAAGAACATTTAATGAACATTTTATTGTCTGTGACTGAATGTTCTTTGTTGTTTTTACAGTCAGTACGTAGTGAAAAGAAACTGCTACTGGAATGTGTTTCATTTGCAATTTGCAGTTCTTGCACTAATGTTAGCAACGTACTAGTACACACAACACAAGTACACAGCACCACCGCTCACTACGCACTGCATGTGGAACACAAGCACACCTCAGGCACCTTTATTATTTATTTTTTTCCTTTCTTTCTTATCACGACCTTGCATCGTAATTGTGTGTGTGTGTGTGTGTAATAATTCCTCTTGCTCATCACGTCTGTCCTCCCTCACACTCAGATTTCTGCTGGCTTTTCATGATAGTGCATCTCTGTCATTAGTCGGGAGTTCACTTGGAAGAAGCTAACCTGGATAGAAAAGCCACTCAGCTCTGATCTCGCCAATGAGCCTGTCCCGCATCAAAGTGCGCTTTGAAGTCCAGGTACTTGTAAAAGATTGGTTCAGGTTTCAGGTCAGGGTTCCAATAGCCGAAGGTGGGGCACGAGGGGATTTGAAGCCTTCGGCTGCCTTTTGTTCGTAGCCTTTCCTTCATGTTTATTAGGAGGAAAGCAATCTGAAAATCTACAGCAGGTCAGCTTTCTTCCTTACTTTCTTTTCTGGAGCCTTCATGCATTCATGTACCTCTGGCAATGATTATCCTTTAGAAGTGAAGCTATCATTTTAGCACATACAGCAGTCCTGTGTGTTAAACTCGAGTACAGCTATCATAGGAAGTAATTATATATGTTTCTTCACTGGTAGGAGGTAGAAGAATCCTGTTCTTCGTTCAAAGCATTAAATGGTCTTGCTCCCCAATATCTGGCTGACCTACTTTCCCCTTACCGCCCTGTCCGGTCCCTTAGATCAGCTGAACTTGGTTTGTTGTCCATCCCTCCTTTCCGTCTGTCTACTGTTGGTGGAAGGTCATTTAGTATAAATGCTCCTCAATTATGGAATTCGCTGCCTCCTACACTACGAAACATCACATCTGTGGGTGCATTTAAGTCCCAGTTAAAAACATATCTATTTAACAAGCATTTCGGATAATGCAATTATATGTATTATGTGTTGTGTATATGTAAATGTCTGAATGTACTGTATTTGTGAAATGTAAAGCGACCTTGAGCTATGGAAAGGCGCTATATAAATAAAACTTCTTCTTCTTATTCTTCTTCTTGTTCTTACAATTTCACAAATTTAAATAGTTTTTCACAAAAAAAAAAAAAAAAAACGAAAGCAAGCTACATCGCAAATTTGAAACAAAACATGCAGCAAAATCAAGAAGAATAAAAAACACAAGATCCTGGAGGCACTGATGTATTAAGTAAAGTCTGGTATATGTCCGGAACAACACACAATGGTCTGCGCTGTTATATGAGACTGATCTACACTGTGATGGTGTGATACGCTGAAATGTATTAGTGTTATATAACAGCTTATGCCACAGAGACGTCCCAACAATTCGTTGGTGGTTAGGTTTCAGATATGTAAGGGGAATGTGTGCAAGTTTCCGTATTAGAGCGAGTGTGTGTGTATGTATTAAGTAGAAAAGGTAAAACACTGAACATCTTTATTCCTAATCTCTCACGTTAGGCAGCAGGATAATAAGTGATGATTTAAAACTAATTCTGATTGCAGGCTGTCACAATACAACAGCCTTTAATGAATAAAAGTATATAGCAGCAGATAGATTACACTGATTATAGCAGTGGTATTGACTTATTATCTGGTTTCTGGATCAAAGTTCAATATTGCTTGAAATGTAGTTTGATTTCCTTTTTAAAAGATGGCCGAGTCACTTTTCAGTTACACACTAAAAGTATACGGATCATCACAGCCATACGTCGATCTTCCCCAGGCCTTTGCCACCAAGCTAGATTCACAGAATTGTGTAGGATGTCTGTGGATACTGTAGCATTCCAAGTTCCCTTCACTGGAACTAAGCGATCCAAACCTGCTCCAGCATGACAATAAAGAACTGAAGTGGCCTGCACAATTCAGGGATGAACTGGAACTCTGAATTAGAGGTCTTTAAAAAATCTAAGGTCTAAAAAAATGTACCCAATCTGAAGTGACCTGAATCACTTTTTACCCGAAATCGACATGCATAATTTTTTTTTTCTTTTAAGAAAGACCCGACCCGAGACAAACCTGAAAAAAATTAGACCCGAGTGCGACCCAGCCCGTTGGCAATTTTTTTTTAACCCGACTGGACCCGAATGTTGCATAACTCCACACTAAAGTAACCACTACAGTGTGGATTCAAAATTGATTGACAGTTCTGTTTCAACAAAAATTAGCTTACCGCCAGTCACACGATGTCGCAAGCGGTCTTGGCACACACGCGAGATACAGTAGTTCGGGTCTTCTCGGGTCCGTTCGGTAAAAACACATTCATTTTAAATTACCCGAGACCCGATGCCGCTATTATTTGGCCCGACCTATGTCAGAGGCACACGTGAAACTTTTAGACCCGAACCCGCTCGGGTCTCGGGACGGACCTTGGGTTTTCTGATCTAAGTGGACCCGTGAAGACCTCTAATCTGAATACATGCCAGGCCTTTTCATCTGATATCAGTGCCTGACTTCACTAATGCTCCAAAATCTAACAGGAAGCCTTCGCAGCAGGTGGAAAAAGTCTTTAAGGGGATGTTCAACAACCCTTTCTCATATGGGTTTGATGATCACATGTCAACAAATCATTGCCTATACAGATACTCTTCGAGTTACGAAAGTATTTTCGTTCTTACGATGGACGATAGCGATACGACAAAACTGTAAATATATTTTCCATTTTGCTCGTCAGGCAATCGTAGCAGCGTATGTGGTACAGTACTACATGTTGGGCCCCCGCCTTGGCGCCTTGTCAATGGCCTCGCCTACAGAGCTACGGAGTGCAAATGTCTGTATTAGCGAAAACATATTTAATAATCACACCCTCCAGTGTCACCCGTATGAGGCAAGGTTTCCGCTCTGGTTCCTCTCAAGGTTTCTTCCTTCCATACACAGGAGTTTTTCCTCATCACTGTGGCCTGAGTCACCTCAGACTTGCTCATTGGAGATAAATACAAACACATTTAAATCTATCTAATATTAATCTTAAATTTTGTATTCTATTAATCTATATATTATTCTTTATAATAACGTTTTTTCTCCGTTTATATTCAGTAAAGCTGCTTTGATATAATGTCAGTTGTAAAAATGCCATACAAATAAACTTGAATTGAATTGAATATTTTAGTTTTTTGCTCCTTTATCATCGCCATCGCCATCCTCATTCTCACCACAACTAAGTTAACGTAGCTAACAACAACCTAACGTTGTTCAGGTATGAAGACGTCAGACAGAATCACGGTGAGTACGTTACTATACGATACTTCAATGCGCGTATGAGACGCATGAGAAGATTTAGCGATTTCATTTTAGGGTTAACGCCATTGTTAAGGTTTTTCTAGCAGATAGGATTATCTACTGAACAAACTTTATATTAGATTGTATTAGCCAAATATATTGTTCTTTGTTAAATTATTAACACCTTACAGTTTACTACCCCATACTGATCACTATTCTCTAAGGTCATGGTTTTGACTTGCGATATTTTCTAGTTACTACAGTATGAAGTCATCAGAACGCATCTGCTCCGTAACTCAGGGACTAAGTGTAAAGTGTACAAGCAGTCCTCCAGGTAAGACTAACATGCACAACATTCCTTTATGATCTCCAGCAAAAGGTTACTCTGTCAATTTTTCCATCTGACCAAACAAGCTCAGCCATTCCAGCAGGGGAATCACTGTGCCCAAACTCGCCATGCCCACCCCTCCTGCCATCGCTACAACTAAGCACTGTTTAGAGCCGTTTTGCAGTGTCTCACGGAGCAGCATGACTTTAGCATAATGATGGCCCCCAAGCAGGCCGGTGTTTTTGCTCCAAGGTCTAACGGCTGTCTGCCGCTGGGCTATTTTTGGATGTGTGGCAGGCGTCATAAATAATGGAGCTGTAAACGATCCGTGGCAGGTCTTGCAGACAGATGGACGGAGTTGAGGAATGAGAAGAGCAAAAGAGGGAGAAAGTGACAGGATTTAAAGGGGAAAGAACCAAATGAAAAGGGAAAACAGGTCAACTTTCTAATTCCTGGATGTTCATAACACAGGCTTCTAATTCTGAGCACAGGTTTATGACTGCACATTTGTTCGTAGTCTCTTCACACTTTAGCCAAAAAAAAAAAAAAAAAGTTTATCAAATGCATTCTTTATCACAACCATTTGTGTTTTTATATTTTTGTTTGTTCAGAATTGCTTGCAAGCATTGAATTGTTGTTACAGTACTAGATTATTTAAACGTATTTAATGCATCTCAAATTGTACCTGTATGTATCTCTGTGCTATAGATATACACAAACACACACAAACTCACACACTTGTATGTCGATATGGTTTCTTTTTCTGTAGGTATCTATATATTGTGAGTCACATCCTGTGTCATTGAACAGTCTTCCCCCGAGCTGTGTTTCTATCACACAGATAAAGATCACAAGATGCAGATAAAGCAGGATGTAAATGGCTAACATTTTCTTTTGCCACATTCATAATTCATTCACTTTTCTTATCAGTATCCTCAAACATTACAGAGTGTCTTGGGCAAAAAAAAAGTTATTTTAGGTTCTCTTAAATGCCTCACACACATTTTATTTGCCTAGTGTTTTAGATCTTTTAACCATGGGGAATTGGAGTGGGCTGAATTATGGATTTAAAAAAAAGATGCAGAAAATAAAATGCAGAAAAAGAAGCTTACTTTGGAGATATTTTTAATCTCTCTCTCTCTCTCCTCTTTCTCTCTCTCTCTCCTCTCTCTCTCTGTCTCTCTCTCTCCTCTCTCTCTGTCCTCTCTCTCTCTGTCCTCGCTCTCTGTCTCTCTCTCTCTCTCTCTCTCCTCTTTCTCTCTCTCTCCTCTCTCTCTCTCTCTGTCTCTCTCTCTCCTCTCTCTCTGTCCTCTCTCTCTCTGTCTCTGTCTCTGTCTCTCTCTCTCCCTCCTCTCTCTCTGTCTCTCTCTCTCTCCTCTCTCTCTCTCTAATCTATTACACTGTACCTTATTTATATTTGAGGTTACAGTGCAGTTTGTATTAAAAGACATGTACGTATGTACCTATGATTTGCCCCAGATAGATGTAATTACCCTCTAACCTCAGAGTCACTGTTTCATTTCAAGCAAAAGTGTCAGAGGCAACAAAAAAAAAACTGTGTCCAGTTAATTACACGCCGCACTAGACGGCAGGCCTTCTGAGAGCAGTACTTCTCTTTACAAGGTAATCAAGGTGAATCGAATCTCATTTGGATGCCGTTGCTTTAGACGTCGCAGAAGGACAACTCGTCTGAGGCACTCAATACAAGACCCGACTGTAAGCGTAGTGTAAATCCAAGCCGCGAGCTTCCTACACGCAATCAGAATGCTGATTTTGTTTGGTGGCCTTGGTGGATTTTACATGTAATATTCATCCGTTTGATTTAGCACACTTGTGATTAAAGATCCTTGAGATATTTAAAAGTGAGCTCAGTGTGTGGGAAGGCTGCAATAAGCCACTCAGATGGTGCTAGAGCTGTGTGGAATGTTCCGGAGGCTGCTGTTTTGCGTGCTGCGTCTCAGTGCGGCTCTGCGGCTCAGCAGCTCTAATCTCCTCCCATCTGCTGATGGAGCTGCTCGCCCTGCACGGAGCCCAGAACCTGCTCCACCCCATCTGGGCTGCTCCCACCCACTGTCTGTATGTCTGTCTGTGTGTGTCTCTCAAAACAAAGGGCTCATACATGCAGAACTAGGTGGAGTACAAGTATGTTCAGTATGAGTATGTTGTTTGGTACTTGTCAATAAGAATATTCCGATAAGCGTAAAGCAATCAGCATGTCTCAGAACATTTTATTTACTTTCTTTATTAGAAAGTGCAAGAGTACAGAGTGCAGAATGCTTTGCTTTGATAATTGGCATCATTTCATGAAAGCATGGATCATGGATTTCTTAGCTGTCAGTGGCTAGCTAGCTAGCTAGCTAGCTAGAAAGAAAAAAATACATCAATAGTAATTACTATTATGAAACATTATTATGGCACTTTTGCCACCTTGAGACAGATCCAAAATAATGTATTAATAATAATTATAAGCCTGAACTCGTATATAAGTTAGATATAATTAATAAAAAAAATAATATATATTTTCCTAATCTAAATCTACTATGTGTATTATTATTCTATGTGTATAAATTATTATTATGTGTTAAACATGTGCTCTTGCTTCTTTACACGGAATAGCAAATAAAAAGAGGTGTGTGTGTGTGTGTGTGTGTGTGTGTGTGTGTGTGTGTGTGTGTGTGTGTGTGTGTGTGTGTGTGTGTGTGTGTGTGTGTGAGGGGCAGTAGGACTGCGCAGGCTTTAATGAGGCGGCTGCATATGAAGGAGCGTCATTAGCGGTGTGAGAGGGAGCAGCCTGGTGATTGCAGTGATTTGGCTCGGCTCCTTCTGACCCAGCCGGCCAATCAGAACACCCAGAGAGCCTCCTTCAGTGTGTGTGCAATCAGCGAGCCCATAGCGAGCGTACATACTCCCATCAACAACATCTGTATAGCAACATCCAGCAACAAGCATACAGTACAATATGAATACAGATTGTAAAATGACATGGTTGTATACTGTGGCACCAGACACCAGAGCTTTTGTAGCTTGCATTTAGAGCAATATAAGAAAACACTAAATAATCATGGACACAAAATAGCCTCATTATATGTTAAATGCTGACTGAATCGAAGTCAAGCTGTGCAGAAGTGGTGCTGTGCAATGACCTTAATGGTGGGGATTATATACAGTAGGAAAGCCTTTTTTTTTACACCCATGAACACAGAGGACAAGATGGCACAGATTGTACCTTTACTCACCCTCCCTCTCTCTCTCTCTCTCTCTCTCTCTCTCTCGCCTCGTGCTCGCTTATACCTTTGTGTGCACCCAAATCAAGAAACCTTGGGCTCATATCTAATGACCAGTCTCGCAGAGCACTAAGGTCAGACACCCTCATGCACTATTACATCTACTCTTTAAACACCATTAGCCGGTGTATCAGATTGCTTTTGTCTGTAGGAAGATGCTGTAGTTTCTCAGATGTTTGCATCCATGTATTTTTTACTTACTCATATTCTAAGTATGAACACAGTATCGGATTGATTCCTGTTACCTGATATCAACACATCCCTAATAATATAACCCAAATATATACTGTAACAAACACAGTATCACAACACATGATACTTTTAATCATAAGACTCTTGAGACACATCCAAAATATCTAAATAATAATCCAGGTTTGGGAACACCAGCCTCAGAAATCCTCCCACAAATTTAGAGATTCATAACCCACTGAGTTTATTACATGCACTTATACAGCACTTAATAAACCGGCGACTTTTTGTATATGAAAACGAATAAACTGTACATAGACTCAGTTACCAGTTTACTGTCTACTACAGCGATGCACTTAAGAAACCCAGTGCATGCATTTCTTATATTTTATGGTGATTATTTCAAATTAATGCTGGTTTGCGTATCAGAAAATAATGACGCAGTGAAGACGTTCTGATCAATCAGTGTTTAGTGTGTTGGTGTTAACTGAAACAATTCTGAGTTCAGCTGGAAATCTATTGAGCACATGAGCTGGTGGGGGGAAAAAAATTGGAGAATGCGCATGGAGACGGCTGCTTTGTGTAATGTCCTGTGGCGCTCTCCCTCGCTTGTGGATAAGACGGCGAGCTTGTTTCTCCAGGTGATTGTGACGGTGATAAGGGAGTGGCTCTTATTGAGGGTGACAGCAGCAGGGCTGAGCGGATCACCTTGTGCCTGCTCGTCCTTCTGCTCAGGCCTGCACTGCCTCGCCTCAACAGGGACACAATCTGCTGGCTGGAATTAGCTCGCAGTCGGAGGAAAACTAAACATGATTTCTGACCTTTCCTTCTTGTGTTCAACAGCAACCTTTGGTGGTCCTCTGGCTCAGCCCTGCACAGGAGGTAAAATGAATTCCTAGACACTGCTTTACATGCGTGTGATTACGACAGGATGTGTGTGTGTGTGTGTGTGTGTGTGTGTGTGTGTGTGTGTGTGTGTGTGTGTGTGTGTGTGTGTGTGTGTGTGTGTGTAGAGGGTGTAGGCGTACTGCTAAAAGGGCATCATTTGTTGGATGGCTGCACTGTGAGGAAAATGTGAATTCTCATATGAGCCAAGTTTTACATTAAGGAACAGGCTTTGTCCTTTTATATATTTTATATACTACATTTTCAACACTTTTAATCTATTTTTTTTTTCAGATATTTATTCTTCTGTACTACATAAAAGTTTTCTGTATCAGGAAGGGTCATCGCTGAACATTCTTCCTCTGGGATTTAAGGGTTGGTATCTTCCTTTTTTAATGTTTTCCAGCCAAGAGAATATCACAAAGCTGACTGACGAGTGAACCTGACTGACCGCGGACCTCCCAGTGTCTGCAAAATAATTGATTTACATTTCTAAATGTGATCCTCTCTATTATTATAGCAATATTATATCTGAAATTGTATGTGCAATAAATCAAAACTGTTTCTTCCATTTAAAGTTCTGCTTATCTGCCTGTTATTTCGGTTAGTTATCCGAATCCAACATTTTCTTTCTACTCCCTTGACTATACAGTATTACTATATTAGGAGTGCGATTGTCTATAAATACATTATTCAGAATGAACAGGTAATGTGTTCTAAATTAATACAAATACAGATATGAACTGAAGGTGGATTATTATTATTATTATTATTATTATTATTATTATTATTATTATTATTATTATTATTATTATTATTATTATTCAAGATTGTCAGTAATGGTCACAGCACATTTGTTTGAGACTAATGTTGCCCAGCAAGAGGACAAAATAAATGCCTTTCATGTGAGCAAGAGGTCAGATCTGAAGCTGACCGGACAAAAAAAGACAACATTTATTAACATGAACATGCAGCGCTACATGATGCAATTACAAGGTTATGTACATTCATCATTAGTAACTGCCTGGTCAGGACGCTCATTTAAACGATGCTGCTAGAAAAAATACCCAATTAAATACATTTAAAAAAATACAGTGTGCAAACAAACAAACAAAAACAATAATTATGCAGCAGGATTATTTTTTATGCAACTGGAAGTCCCATGCTCATGACTAGTTGGGGCCAATTATGAAGACAAAGACAAAAAATCTGAACAGACAAAAAAATCTGAAGTAGGCCATTTCTAATTCAGGCTAAATCCAAATACAGTTGAATATCTGGAGCACTGGACACATACAGATACAGAGTGTGGCACTGAGATGGCAGCAGGATGCATTATGGGAAGAAGGTAAGCTGGCAGAGGAAGTGTGAAGCTCTGGGCAATGTTCCACTGGGTATTCATGTGGATGTTACTTGATACGTACCACCTAGCTAACATTGTTGCAGACCAAGTACATCCTTCATGGGAACACTACTGGACTCTTCCAGCAGGATAATGCTCCTTGCATTGTTCAAGAATGCTTTAAGGAATCTTGGTGCCAGATTCTACGACGGAGGCTTGTGGAGTCCCAACTTCAGTGAGTCAGAGCTGATTTGGTAGCACAATATTAGGCTCATGATTCTAATCTTATGGCTAATTATAGTATACGAACCCCATAGGATTCTCAGTCTGTATGTGTCACGACTCTGTATGTGTCACAGGGCATGCATAGTGCCTTAGGATAGGAATATAATGAAGTGCTGACCCTTATATGGGGGATTAACATGGCTTTATCTTTGTCAGCCTATTCCAAGCGACTTCATATATACACCTCGTCGAGTGCAATCTAAGCAGGAAATATAGATTCTCTCTCGTCAGGAAAACACACATTGCTTCCAGCACATGACCCTTCACTTGCCCTTTTCCCAGCCAAGGCTAAGCAGCACAGCTCAGTGTGTCTGCTGAGCTATAACGGTTGAGTCTGTAGGTCTGTAGCCTGCTTCTTTACTGATACAAACAGCACATTTCTCAGGCATGTAAAAATGCTTGAGTCATAGATACTATACCTGCATTATAATATTATTATCATCATAGGTGTTATATATCCTATAGTTATAACATTATTATTATAAAGATTGAATGAAAGGGAACTCAGATTTTTTTCTTCTGCAGTGAGAAATATTTCTGATTTCCCACACATGCACAGAGACACAGTCATCAGCCAGGGGAAAGGCAAACTTCTTGTTTTCCTTAATCTTCTATTAAAATGCAATGCAAAATGATTTCTCACACATGCACGGTGATGCAGTCCGCTGTTCAGAGGAAAGGAAATCATTTTGCATTGCATTTTAATAGAAGATTAAGGAAAACAAGAAGTTTGCCTTTCCCCTGAATGACACTAAAGCACTATATGAATAGGAATTAGTCATACATAAAAAATCTATTTTAATAATTACACTAATGACAAGGCTTCGTTAGACTACATGATATAGTGTATACGGAAGCCCTTCGTGACAACTCACATAAAGATACACAAATATTTATGAAATATTTTTTGTCAGGTTTGATGTCGTGACATAATATCGAGTCATGTGACCTAAGGCTCATTATGGGCATTATGGGCATTAGAGCACAAATATTACAGGCATAAATACAAGACTTGCTACACATAATAGCTAGCTTTTGAATAGAATTCAGTCCAGAATGTGACTAAACACAACTATAAATGTTATCGTCAGACCAGAACTGAAAATGATTTATGATAGCTGATGGCTTTTGGAATAAGTCTTTGGAAATGTCTTATACCCCTTTTTCCACCAAAAAGAACCGAGTGCTGGTTCAGAGCTAGCTCTGGTGCTGGTTCAAAGTTGGTTCCACTGGAGATCCTTCTAAGGACCGGTTTGCCTTTCCATGGGCTAGAGAGCCATCACAGAGCCGAGTCTGATGTCACTGTATATGTGTCACGTGTCCTAGCAACGTTAGCGCAGCAGCGACAAACACAAACACATCAACAATGGCAGTTGTTGCTTTACTGTTAATGCTCATGGCTTTGCGAACCTACATTAGCATCCAAACGTGGCAATTCCAACATGTACGTGCAGCTCCATGTAATCTGTATAAACGGAGGTTTTAATCAAGAAAGTACATAACGTTATTTTATCTTTAACATAGAAAAAAATTAGCCTTAGCATGTAGCTACCTACTATCATGTGTGCTGATAATGTATCATATTGCGGTAAAGTAAAAGTGTATTAAACATTAGTATACTTAAGGTACATTATCAAAGGCGCTAACAGTAGCTCCGCCCACAGCCCCTGACACAAGCGGTTCTTAAGTCTAGACCAGCAAAGTTTTGGTGCTATTTAACCACTTTTCCTGGTTCAGAGCCGGTGCTTTGTTAAAAAAGAAAGAACTGGTTCTAAATTAGGCCCTGGCTCCAAACCAGTACTCAAACTGCCTCGGTAGAAAAGGTGCATAAGTCAGGGTCGAGACGGATCAGGAGCCTGTGCCAGGAATGTTGAAGGTGTAGGTGGGAATACACTCTGAATTAGACACCACAAACATAAACGTAAAGGTTAATGCTCCTAACTCATACTGAAGACCTGTTTATGTAGAAATACTGTGTTAATTATGTAGCGTTCAATCTTAACCACAAGCTCTTTAGAGTGTCTTTAAGAACAAAATACAGCATTCAACTCTGCCTGGAGATAAATTTAAGTTTGTAATCTTGGGGGATTGTCTTAATATTTAATTACTCCGTGTAGCATTAATTAGGTTATTACCTAGCTTACTAATTCATTTATAGGGGTTTTCCTGTTTAGCTAAGTGTTTTCATCGGTCAGAATAAAACTGGTGGGGTCTAACGGTTGCGTCCAGTGACCATTTTAAAAATTCACTGCATGTAATGGAGTGCTGAGGTTTATTGTGTGTGTATGTACATCCCAGGCCACATTTCTTCCAACACAATCTTTATTCCAGTGAAAAATATACAGAACCTCACTGCTTCCTCGGTCAATTTGTCGTCATTGCTGCATCTGAGTGAGCTTAAGCAATTCCGCCCTCTGTCCTTCAGAAAACAGCTAATACAAACACAGGAGAGTGGCCATGAGTACAGCGAAGAGCTGAGAGAAAGACTTGCACAGTTGCATCCGTGGTGTGTGTGTTTCTGGACTGAAATCATTATTCCCTTATGATGGACAACTCGCTGAATCGAGTAAGCTGTTCTACTAGCAGATTGACAGACAGAAAACAGGCTAAAATTTAGACATGAAAAGTCAAAACCAAGTGGATAGCGGGATTTTGGTGGATCTGTACAGAAAGATGGACTGGAAATCTATAAAAATCATAAGGGACTAAAACTGATTTATCTTCTGTTAGGTCTTAAAGGCCACTCAGGGGTAGTGAACAGCCCTTCAAATAGTAATAGCTACCAATTTTATATTCAGCCTGTACTGGTCATCAGCCTTGCCTCTAAAGTAAAATCAGTTTCATAGCTAAGCCCTGGGGAAGAGAGGAAGCAAGTGTGTGTGTGTGTGTGTGTGTGTGTGTGTGTGTGTGTGTGTGTGTGTGTGTGTGTGTGTGTGTGTGTGTGTGTGTGTGTGTGTGTGTGTGTGGTAAAAAAAGAGAGAGTGTGTGCATGTGAATTCAACCAGGGATATAATAGTTTGCAATAAACATACTGTCATCTAGCAATGTAAAGTGAAAAAAATGGTGCTTTGGAAGTTCCTTGCGTTTTAATTTGCAACTTTCAAGCTCCCACATGCTTTCCACCATTATGAATTGCTGGGTGAGTAGAATGAAAAGCTCTCATTTCTCTGAAAACACTTATTTGCGAGTTCTATCATTTTCGAACCATAACAAAATTGTTTCCTCTGGAATAGGCGGTGGGCTGAAAGCTCCAGCTCCATTAAAGTTTGCGGAAACGATAATTGCATGCTTCTGACATATCACGGGCATTTCACAAACAGGTAGATTGTCCTCATAAATTCAAGCTGTGCAACCTGTCGACATTCAGCGCACTTTTAATGAAAATGCCCCACCATCTTAATGTAAGCAGGCAATGTGTCAGCGAGATAAGCCAATGAGGAGATCTTTATACATGTGACCAGCAGGGACAACTGAATGAAGAAGACAGTTTAATCAAATTATCTTTGCAGTCTTAATAACTAGAGACAGATAATCCTGATGGACTCGGGTTTCCTCAAGGTTTTTTAAAGGTCTTCTCCAGTAGGACCTTTGATTTTTTTTATTCATTTCTTTTTTTTAACTTCTCTCTTTAAACAAGTATGACCTTTTCACCACTTAATGAGAATAGGAGTGTAATTAGAAGTGGTAGTGCCACCTTGGGCTACACCACACAACTTTCTTCAATCCCAGCGAATGACTAGTGTTAAACCCTGGTGCCATTTCACCATGATTGCAAAAAGGTAATTAATTTATTTTGCATGGATCTCGTAGCTATATCCATGTGGAGAGGCAACATTAGCACTCAGCACTAGGCTTCAAGCAAGCCCATAATGACTGTAGCAGAGAGAAATCTACAGGCCAGAGCTCAGGATGGTTAGAAATCCCCCCAAAACCATTATGGTCACATTGGTGCTGGATTGCTCCTGAGGTGCTACTCTGGTCTGTTCTTTAAGATGATGTGTAACTATTGGGGCCGGCCTAAGCACGCTTTCCATCTCCACCAGAATCACCAGAAGTCAGGCAATGAGGGAGCCTGAGGATGGCCAAGGGGAGTCTGGGGAGTGCTAAAACTGGCCGCTTGCAGGGAAGTCCAAAGACAGCAGAGCGTTGTGGTTAATGCGAACACACACCTCCACAATGGTAAAATCAATGGGGCTTTATGGGGCATCAATCTTCACAGAGTAAGGCCTGCCTATCTACTACAGGGGTGGACCATTTCGGGGGTGGGGCAACCAGAAGCTAAAATGGTAGGCTTTTACAGGAAAGTTGCTGGTTCGAATTGTGGACTGATCTAACACATTGCCAGATTCTTTTAATCAATCTGCACCAAACTGGATCCCTGTACAACAAGGGAGTCATGGCACCAGAGTGATTTAAACAAGCCTCTCATTCATGCCTTGTCACATTGAATAAATCCACCAATGCTTGACACATACGTATTATCTCGGATCCACATACAATAAAAAACACAAATCACGTGGTGTTCAGAGGAGACTGAATTAAGTGTGCATAAATGAAAGTCTTGGCAAAAGCCCCGTAATATAATTGATTGTTTGGCAAGCTGCGCATCCTCCTCCACCCGTCTTCCACTTCCCAGTGGCGTTTCCACCTCTTGTTTACAATATACCCCTCCGCTTGACCAGACATCTAGTTGGGAGCTTGGGGCTCAGGGCTCCCGTCCCAATATCCCAGCTAATTACTTTTTAATTTACAGTGTGTCGTTAATAGGCTTGGCAGGGGGAGCAAGGTTAGACAGGCAGCAGAAGCCCCTTCCTTTCCATTCAGTACAACCACAGCCTCCTTAATTAAAACGAATACTCTGGGCATCCATCAGAGAGACAGAACGTAAGTGAGAGAACAGAACGAGAGCAAAGCCAGAGATAAAGGAAAGGGAAAAAATAACCAAGAGCTAAAGTAACATGAAGCACGGTGGCATAAACAGTGTGAAGAAAAAAAAAAGGTTGATGGTACCTCCACGACTTTCGCTGTCAGCCGGCTTCACCTGGATAGGACGAGTCATCTGTGAAAAGAAAAACAATGAGAGGTAGAGCATTTAGTTCATATTCCTACTACTATCATCACACCTAACCAATTAACAGTATGTTAATGCAGCAAACAATAAAGGAGGAATGTGTCAAAGTCTTGATCAAACTCTTAAAGACACACCTGCCAGCCATGTAACGGAACAATTTACAGACCCAGATGATAGCGTCCTTTCACAAATCACTTGTATACTGCTAAAAAACTGCACATACAGTATACAGAGCAAATACATACAGAGTTTTACGATAATAAGCACTGGGCACTTTCGTGGTGTTGAGCTGCTGCTTGCTTGTTAAAGCACCATATGTAGAGAGTGTACTGTGGTTTCTACCCCAACATGCACTAATGCTCTTTTAATCACTGTACAATCATTACATTAAAATTATATTTATGCTGGATTTTATACTTGGCTGTAGGCATATTTAATCTCTTTTTTTGTTTGTTTGCTTGTTGGTTGTTTTTTCTCTTTCAGCAGAAAAAGTGCCAGATTTTTTATTTTATTTTTTGCAGTATCCTTCTGAAATATGGTTAACCGATGTTACCAATATCCTTGTTAAATGTTAGCCAAGACATCTTTTGATCGATTTTTTTGTAGTGGAAAAAAAGGGTAATAGGCATGAATGACTTGCAATCAAAGGAAGGGGCGGGGCTTCCAGGTTGTCAGTTAATTTTGATGAGTTCAAAACATGTGCTCAGTTGTCAGTCATTTTAGATTAACATGTTGATTGGTTCATCTGCTGTATATTTAATAAATTTTAAAAAAAATGTCCGTGTAGCTCTGTGGTCTATGCAAAATGTGTGAAAACTGGCAGGTCTTCAAAAACCTTCCAAGGACAAAACTGTGTGTAAATTATTCCACAGCCTACTGAGACAAAAACAGTGCGAATGGCAAAGTTTTCTATTTCTACAGTTATGCATGCTTGTTAGTAGCAGTGTGGCAGTAATGGTAAGGGCGATGTGAAATGCAACAACAATAAAAGTGGAGGCTGTCTCGGGACACAGGGAAATCAATGCAGCCCTATTGATTCCTGGCCCATAGGCTGTGCAGAGTGTCTGGCAGCAAAGAATTCTGTGGTTAGGAGGCTCAAAGTAATCCACTAGAACCTGATAAGAATGGCATTTGTTGGATTAGATACCTCTGTCCCTACAGTCTTTGTGTCCTGTATTCCTTTTTCCCAGTATTTCTATAGTGTGATCTTTTTTTGAGGCCTTTTGAGAGAGGTTTTCTTTATTCCTTTCCGTATTATGCTAAAACATTTCTTTTTCACTACTTTTCTCTGTATTCTTGAAAAGCTCCGTAATCTTTGTATACATGAAAAAGATCACTAGATATGTTCGAATATATTTAGGAAGTAAATAAGGACCCAAAGGAAAAGCACAAGGGTTAGTTTTCCCCAGGGATCAGCATTAGGTCAAAGCTAGATCATTACAGAACTAAGAAGATTAAACTGATTGGAAGAGCTTCAATAATTAGAACTATTTTCACCCAAACTAGACTTCAGATGTTTAAAGACTACCCATTTAAATAGTTTGCAAGAATAGAGACACAGCCATGTACCATTTACAGTAATCCTCCATTGACTCAGGAGCTCTTAATCGATCCATAACAAATTGCAACACAATTCATTCTGCAACACGGGCTGAATTTTGATGAAGAACTACGATTTGTAGATCGCCAAGTCTTGCCAAATCTGTGTTCCTAGCAGCCTTTCCAGCCATTTGAAACCTTTTTCTTATTACTGCGGCAACGTTGCTCCCACACATATCCAGAATCTGGAAAATGCCCCTGAAAGCCCCTGAAAAAATGTTTGAGAGAAGCGAGGATCAACATTTTTTTTCCCACTCTTTCAAACATATTTTCTTTTACTGTCCAGCTCTAGAGGCGAGCTAAAAAGGTCAGTTTTAAAGACAGTCCAGTGCTATAAAAGCATGACTTGTTCAAGGAGAAACACCATAATGGGATTTTAAAACAGCTTAATAACATGCTGATATATGGGGGAGAGGGCCAGGCCGGATTCATTAAGTGCTAAACATATCCATTTTCACCTTGAGGAACTGAATAACCTCCCTCACAGGATTCATTCCATAAATTTATCCATCGTAAATAATAACGGGCTGGAGCTAAGACGGTGTGGGAAAAAGAATGGTGGGTGAGGGGGAAGATGGGAAGATGTTGTGCCATCATGACTCTGGGTTCAGATGATGATTCTCTCTACCATGGTCCCTGTGAGCAAAGCCACAAAGGCCACACTTTTCCTTTACTCTTCCTTACTTTGGAGCACCTTTGAAGGTGTTGGGTTTGAAATACAAATTAAATGATCTCTGGCTATTTAGAAAATGTTCCTATCTCGGCCAAATGGCTTGACATCAAGAGCAAACAGTTGTGCTTGTAAAGTGCTCTGCATCGCAGAATGGCAATATGCGTGCAATAAGCATCGTCCTGTAATAGACGCTACGACTGTTTCTTCCATCCTTCACCTATCACGAGATGAATCTTAAAGACAATGGCGTTACACACAAGGTTTATGGATGCACGCTTGGAAATTGTTATTGTCCCAGCTATAAAATGCTGATGTAACGGGCTGTTTGCTTGTGATGGGGTGATGTACATGATCCCGTTCCCTTGTATGTGGAATCGATGAAATTCTTAAGTATATATTTATATATATGTACACACGCAAAGCACAATCTAAAAGATGAATAACTCATACTGTTGTCAGGGAAACCGTTTAGCCATGGCCCTGTGAGATCTTGCCGCTTTTTTCCGCCTTCGTAAGCTGAGCTTTCTTTACTCATTTGATACAGTGGAGACACAGAGGGGATCGCCTTCTGCTCCCTTTCTACTCAAATAACAACATGTGTTCTAATTGTGATAGATTCGAAGGAGCCTTCTGCACTTGGAGACAGCGAATGAACGTGTGCTCACAAGCACAAAAGTGGAGGAGAAAGGGGGGATGGGGCGAGTTAGTGAAAGAGACAGAGGGTGTAGAGGCAGACGGAAAGAAAGAAAAAGAAAGAGAGAGAGAGAGCGAAAAAGAGTGAGAGAGAGAGATGCCTGCAACTGCTAGATAAGATTGCTTCTCAGCTGAGTGACATTTCGTCAGTCTAAACTCCACCCCGATGTTCCTGCCCATATGCTGATGGAGTCAGGCGAGCTGAAACCAGACTCGTACACATTCCTCACACAGAGTGCTTCCCGCAGCAAAAGCACGAACGTCCCTGCGTTTGCCAATCTGTTGTTTGAACTCGGCGGAACAATTCAAATCCTCCGGGTCCTGGTAACAGTGTGTCGACTGCGTCTAGCGCTCATGATGATGTGCACACACACACACACACACACACACACACACACACACACACACGCGCGCACACACTCCCTCGGTTACTGTTGCAGCTCTCCGTGGTCTTCTTCCTACGATTTGAATGCAGCCCCTTTTTTTGGTGAACAAAAAGGCACCACCTGTCTCTTCAGACTTGTTTTTTTTCCCTCAAACAAATACGAGTAATCAGTGTTTACTATAGGCAAAAAAAAAAGAGTATCGAATGGAGTAAACAGCTGTGCAGCGGCGGCTCGTGCATCATCTATTTTCCACCGAGAGCCAGGCTCTCCTCCTGTAGTAATATTTGATTACACACCGCCAGGCTCCGTGGATATAGATTCAGAACAATCAGCATATTACAGGCTGCTGGGAGAAAATCTGGACCGCATCTGGTCGCTTCCATATATGACAAATACGCAATAAATCAACTGTTGGTTTCGCAGCGTTGTGTGACCGCTTATACGGAGAGCAGCCGGCAGAGGCAATATTAATGATTTTGTTTTATGACTCAGACCGCTGCCTTGGTTAAGGGGTAAAATGTGTGAAATGCAATTTTTTCCTCTTACCAATACAGGCTTACCAAAACAATTACACATTTTGGGTGTGTGTGTGGACTCACGACTCCCAAAACAACAAAAGGACAAATTTCTACAGGGATAAGTAGGAACTGCTAATCAAACTCGAAGGACTAATAATCGATTCATCACACTTCATCTGTTCCGTTGTGTAAAAAATTGATGGCTGTGTTTTATTGGAGAGAGAGTTATTACACAAGTTGAATCTTTTTTGCATGCCTCTTTGTTTTCTTTGTTTTTGTGCAGAATTATACACCTCGGCATGAACAAATCGCATATTGATGTTTTATTGCTAAATCTGTGATGCATCTCTATGGGTTTTTTATTCCAGTTGTCTGATCTTTATAATCAGAGACAATGCAAATAGGAGATTGTTAGAAGATATAAAATAGTATTGTAACAAAATATTTTTTTTTTCCAGATGCATTTTGCACATCGATGTTTGTCTTTTGGTTTAGTGGCTCGGTATAATAAATAAACTGAAGAGTTCATCACATATAGTTCCATATTAAATACAAATGATCATCAGTGCTGCAGAAGATGTTCTCTATAATCTTTCTGACCAACATAGAAGCTGATTTGCTTATTAAAAAACTACATTATCTCCATTTTACTCAATGCTCAGTGCTTAACAAGTGTCTGGATTACTGTAGAAAATAAACCTGATTCGATATGTCACACTTTTAAGCTCTATTATGATGTATGACAGAAAATGTTAAGACTTGACATGCGTGGTACTGAGTTTGCTCCTAATCTCATATATAACCTGCAGTATATCTGCTATGGTATAAGATTCTGGACTGGCACAAAGATATAGGAATATGTGAGTTTTGACAGGCTTCCAAAGTCAAAAGTGTTTTTTTTTTTTTTGTTTTTTTTTGTAACTGTAGCTTTTATTTAAATAATTAAATCAACCAATAGGATTCATTTAGTATTGAGGTTAGTGGGTATAGCATCCTCACAATAATAAAAATAAGGCTGCGTGTGTGTGTGTGTGTGTGTGTGTGTGTGTGTGTGTGTGTGTGTGTGTGTGTGTGTGTGTGTGTGCGTGCGTGTGTGTGTGTGTGTGTGTGTGTGCTTGTGTGAAAGAGAATGCACCTTTTTATGCACCTAACAAATGTGCTAAATCAGGAAACTCATTTATAATGTATCATGGATGAGAGTTCTTTCCATGCATATCAAATACAACACAAGGAAGTGTAAGAAGAGAACAAAGTGAGTGAATGTATGTGTGTGTGTGTGTGTGTGTGTGTGTGTGTGTGTGTGTGTGTGTGTGTGTGTGTGTGTGTGTGTGTGTGTGTGTGTGTGTGTGTGTGTGTGAGAGAGAGAGAGAGAAAGAGAGAGAGAGAGAGAGAGAGAGAGAAAAAGAGAGAGAGAGGCACTGTCCCTGGAGGCTGATTTCAGTCTTCTGTACTCTTGTTAATTTTACACTGTAACTTTATACGCACCATGTGATGATTAACATCGCTTACTCCAAGAGTTTAGCCACAGGTTTTAAGAAAACACCTCAGATCGCAATCCGCTATGGCTCCGATTTAAAGTGCTTGCTTTCCAAAACTTACTTAATGGATCTAGGGTGTTATCAGTCACATGAGCTCGTGCATCAGTAGTACGAGCCAATGAAGGGCTTTTAAAGGGGTGGGGAATAAAACAGTAGCTTTTCTTTTCTTACAGAAGGAAGCAAAAGTAATGGGGAGGAGGACGATGGTGAAATAATGAAGGAAGTGTAATTTGTGAAGGATGTGTAGTTTCTCCTTCTGAAACAATATTCTATTCAAACTTTATTACTACAGAACACCAAATTGGGAAAGATGAGTAAAGTGAATCGTCAAATCGAGTGTCTCAGGATTTCATGTTTGTCGTATTTGGGTTTTGTTTTGTTTTTTGTCATAAAGAGCATGTAGAGCAAGAGAATGTACTTGATTAGACTCCGTGTTTCTGAGCCAAATGTTTGTTGTGAAGTTAAGCACACTGGAAATATGGAGTTGACTCCTCCAGTCCTCACACTACATCACTGAAATGTTCTGGTTGCAGTTGCACTGTGAGCTTTAGACTAATTCGATTGAGCCTGAACGACCCTGTTCCTGGAAGTTTTTCCTCTCTCTCTCTCTCTCTCTCTCTCTCTCTCTCTCTCTCTCTCTCTCTCTCTCTCTCTCTCTCTCTCTCTCTCTCTCTCCTTGTTCTGGTGCCATAGTATCCGCTATCATGTTTAACAAATGAATCACTCCTACCATTCCTTTTAGGTGCCAAGGACAAGAGTCAGATTATCAGCACGACACGTCAATAATAGATTCCAGTGTCAATGAAAGTGGTTAAAACTAGAAGAATTTCATTACAAAGTAAATCTTCATCTCTACACCTCACATGTTAATCAGAAAGGCTTAAAAGCTAAGTTGTGTGGGTCGTTATTGTTTTTTAAAGGTTAGTGATTAGAAGGTTGTGAGGTCAATTCCCACCATAATCAGAGAGTCACTCTGTTAGGTCCTTAAACAAAACCCTGAGCTCTACCTTCTGCTTGAACCCGTATCCCCTACCGCAGGTCTCTGTGGTCACAGCGAAGGGCAAAAAACAATAAATGCAAATGCAGGTCAATGAAAGAAAAAGAAAAATAAAGTCTGCAAAGGAAATAATTCATGAATGTGTTAACGTGTGTAATATAAGCCTGACATTTGGCCAGTCCAAGCGTGAGATAACAGGCTGTTAGCTGCTATCTGTTAGTCGTTAATAATCCACTGATCATTGCTGGAATTAGCAGGCCATAGAAGCTGCCTCTCTTCTGTTATTCCAAATAGGGGAATAAATGTTTTACTGGAGCATCCCAGCTGCGATAATTAATTTTTCCAATTATTGATTGGAAAGTGTGCTGAGTGGTGACAGCCCAGGGCCTTAGCTCACCTAATAAATCTACTACGCTAGATGAAGAAAGGACAAGAAGAGGGCAGGAGTGCGAGAGAGAGAGATAGTGAGAGAGAGAGAGAGAGAGAGAGAGAGAGAGAGAGAGAGAGAGAGAGAGAGAGAGAGAGAGAGAGAGAGAGATGGTGTACAAGAGAGCTATTTTTTATCCTAAGGCTCTGGTTAAATTTGATTTAATGGAGAACTCATTTGTTTTCTGGATCCTCCTAGAGGAAGACAATGATGGCAGAGGAAGGAAAGGAAAGAGATGAGCTGGAAAAGGGAGAAGAAGAGAGAGATTGCCTCTGTGTGTGTTTGAGTGCATGTGTGTGTGCATATGTGTGTGTGTGTGTGTGTGTGTGTGTGTGTGTGTGTGTGTGTGTGTGTGTGTGTGTGTGTGTGTGTGTGTGCGCGTGTGTTTAAGGCCCAGCAGCAGTGTGGAGGCACTGATAAGAGCTTGACTGTGCTGGGTTGTCAAAGGCAGGATCCAAAGCTTGTGAATTCCTTCAGATCCTCTCAGAGTAAGACTCATTCGGCACTGAGGCTCAGGTACTGACTGCTGACATCACTGACATCTAAAACTCTGTCTGCTTCAGGGCTCCTCACACACTCTCCTCTGCCAAAAGGGAACTTTGACAGTTGTGCAAAAAAGCACACTTTCATATCCGACATCACATTTGCATTTTTAGGCCCTCTGGCCCTCGTATACCCAATGTCTCAAAGGTCACTGTTCCAGATGAAATAGTCCTCCTCACCTCTGTATCTTCTTGTGTCACAGGTCCCACACCATGGAACAGCCAATGACCGTTTATCTTGGATTTCTCTATCCAATGAGCATCAATGAGAGAGTGCAGTGAACATATGTGAAAGCACCTGAAGTGACCCAGTATTAGCTTTCACAGAACTACAAACTGTTCTAGATTTCGCCATCTGATGCTATATTGATTGATCTAGACAACATACTGCTAGCATGTAACGTAGCGAAGTGATAGTTTATTAACCGTTCACGCAGCCGTGTTGATTAGGCTTCAAGATTTTTCCTGTTTTCTTTGAGTTACGAGTTATGAGCTTCAGTCAAACGCAGCATAAACACAGCCTTTGACTTTACTGAGCCCTTCAAAAGGACCACTGCATTGAGATATGTCAAGAACTAGAGAAAGACGATAGCATTAGACTCTCTTTCATATGATCTTGCCATGTGTGGTTCATGGGTACTTAACCCCTGTTTCAAAAAAATTTGGACTCCTTCTAGAAAGCTGAAAAATGATGTGAGAAAATGGCTGATTTTAAGCCTATGTATGTCTAACTGTGTAACCATTAGAGCATCTCAAATCTGGATGCAGCTCACCAAAAACATATGATCGCTTCCTGGATTCACTTGCAACGTGATTGACAGGAATGTACGGAAGCGTCTTTGTCCTGATTGGCTGGATGCTGGTGGACCAAGAGCGCCCCGGAGTCCAGAGGTTCTCATATTATTTTTGTGACAGCTGTCAGATTGTGAGATGAATGACTAAAGCTAAAATGACTAAAGCCACTTTTAATATGAATTCTTTCTGTCTCATGAGTTGCAGACTGAAAGCTAAGCATTAGATGTAGACCGTGCCACGTAAATAAGGTTGTTAAGCAGTTGGTAAGCAGTGCTTCATCAATATGACCTGTCTGAGATGGTTTGACTCTCACTTCAAGAGCAGAGAAATGTCACCATGTTGTCAATGATTGTAACTAGCGGTTAGAGAAGGAAGGATAGAAGTGTGCAAATGGTGATGAATCAACAAACAACAGAAAGAACGGGGAAACAGGAAAACAAGGCTCTTAACAATATAGAAATGCATGATAAGATTTAATAATGGTGCGAAGCTGGTGGCTGCACTGGTGACTGGTGAACAAACTAATTAAGGGCTAAATATTGTATGACATGTCCGGTGCACGGATAAATCACAAAGGGGCAAATACAAAGGTAAAAAACAACAACAGGGAAAATCTTTTTTTTGCAGACAGACTGCACTACAGCTCATGGATGATTTAGGAAAATGAAGGATATTGAAAACAAGGAGATTTTTCAAATGGAGAAATGTATGCCCTTCTTAAAGCATCACTGCATCCAAACATGACTCTTAATATAGCCTGAGTAGAGAGAAAGAGAGAGAGAGAAAGATGAGAAAAAAAACGGAGAGAAAGAAGAAAGCAGACAGACAGAGCAGCTCAGTCTGCCCTCTCCTCATGAACTGTAATAAGTAGAGGCTATAAGGCACGGAGAGAAGAAGAATGCAGGAGACAAGAATAAAACAGATTCAGAGAAAAACAGAAAGAAAAAAACGACAGAGAAAGATGGATCTGGCCTCTTCACATTCAGCGATCAGAGGAAGGGCATCATGGTGACGAAGCAACGCTGCAGCTCAGAGCCGTCAGAGACGTGCTAGGTTCAGAATCCTTGTAGAAACCGGGAGAAAGATATAAACAAAGCATGGTGTTTGTTCTGATCACTAGTATAAACCTATACAAACCATGCCTCTCTTTGTCTGGAGATTTTGTGTTTTAATAGCGATGTGGACAAGAATTTTTTTTTTCGTCTCGATTATGCTGTTATTACTTTTTTATGCCTACGAGTGCTTTTACGAGCGGGCAAGTCGTGGCCTAATGGTTAGAGAGTCTGACTCGTAATCCTAAGGTTGTGGGTTCGAGTCTCGGCTGGTCACACGACTGAGGTGCCCTTGAGCAAGGCACCGAACCCCCAACTGCTCCCCGGGCGCCGCAGCATAAATGGCTGCCCACTGCTCCGGGTGTGTGTTCACGGTGTGTGTGTGTTCACTGCTGTGTGTGTGCACTTTGGATAGGTCAAATGCAGAGAACAAATTCTGAGTATGGGTCACCGTACTTAGCCGTATGTCACGTCACTTTCACTCACTTTTATTTATTTTTAATTTTTACAAATAAAGTTGTTTTGTTTTCCCAAAATATAAACCTAAAAAAAAGTCTTCTGAATGAATGGATGAATGAATTAAAAAAATCTGTCCGCTCGCTGACATAAGAGTAGAAATCTCCTGCTAGATCCTGTGAGATGCTAGTTTCAGTGAACTCTCAGTACTAGTTTGCTTTCTGACATGCTTTAAAAAAAATAAAATGTATAGCTTCTTACAGTATATCTGTATTTGTATCTGTTTATAAAACAATATCTGTTTGTCCCAAAATAATATATTTGTTTTTGGCTAAGTCCAGGCAAATGTGATTTCCATTTTTCACTAAATATTCAGTCATGATTTTCATTTCGAGATTCTTTCATTCTTTCTTTCATTCTTTACTCCTAGTCATAAACTTTAGCTCATGGCTACTGGATATACACCGTATGCACTAGGAGCAACCTCATGGGCACCAAGGGAACCTGTGGTCAATTTACATGTAATTGTGCTTCAGAAATGTGTGCTGAACATTTCAAGCCTCTTGACTGCGGCAGTGAGCTGCTGTTTTGCCCTCCTGTGGCTGTGGGACCGTCCCCACGCTGTCGCCGTCACACCGACATTGTGACAGATTACAGGGCACTCCTCTGGCCAATAGGCAGCCGACT
>NC_062519.1:27483325-27548325 GCF_022655615.1 Tachysurus fulvidraco
AAAAAAACACTTAAAAAAAAGCAATTAGGGGATGAGTTGTGAAAGAAGCGAGACGGTAAAAAAGAGGCTACAGAAAAGTGATTTAGCCGCCTAGTTCATCTTCATCTGTGCCCTGTCCCGAGAGCAGCTTCATGAAATAAGTCCTGCTGAAAATCAATGCTGCTTTAAGAGGTGTAAAGGTGACCTGGGCTGCACAGGTGGCCTTTGTGGACTGCTAAAATCCACACTTGTATAGCTAAGTAGAATTAATGAGGTGATCGATTAGCTGGCACGCGGCACAGAGCTCACACGACAGAGTCATATCAGGGCAGGCGAGCTGCAGCGTGACGCAGAGCCACAGCGGATTCAGCAAACACTGTGGCCACAACTACAAGCATTTTAACACAGAGCACAGGAAGATTTTTAAACAGCTTCTGTGAGTGTGTGTGTATGTGTGTGTGTGTGTGTGTGTGTGTGTGTGTGTGTGTGTGTGTGTGTGTGTGTGTGTGTGTGTGTGTGTGTGTGTGTTTGTCACTCTAAGCTGCTCACTTATTCCTTCTTGGTTTCCTCAGGCCTATTATAAAAGAAAGAAAGGCAATTCTTTCCCCTGATAATACTGTATGCAGCCGAATGCACAAAACTGACAGACAGATTCAGTATTTAAAACTTTCTCTTCTTGTCATTCCTCTCTCTCTCTCTCTCTCTCTCTATTGACAGATCTCAGTCAGTTGTAAATAACGTGTATCGATAAGCAAAGAAGAGGAATAAAAAAAAAGAAGACGAAGAAGAAGAAGGAGGACAACATAGAAGAGGAAAGAAAGTTCAGATGGAGATCCAAAATTGATGTGTAATTTTTTTGGATAGAGACTGCAGTGTTAGTACTAACAGTCAGAGGAAATGAGAAAAAAAATGGCTGGTTTAAGTTGTAACCTAAATGATAAACAACCCAAGGCTTTTTTATGTTGTAACCTAAATGATAAACAACCCAAGGCTGGTTTATGTTGTAACCTAAATGATAAACAACCCAAGGCTTTTTTATGTTGTAACCTAAATGATAAACAACCCAAGGCTGGTTTATGTTGTAACCTAAATGATAACAAGCATTTGTTAATTTCGTTAATGTTCCACAATGGTAAATGCTTTAATGCATGAAATACATAAATGGTTGCTGTATAAGTGGAATAAAACACTTTAAAGGTAGCAGTAACATCACTTTGCTTCAGGTTGCTTCACATCACAGAACAAACATGTTATTTACCTATTGTGTTTTAATTCTAACATCTTAACTTGTGCACACAGCATCAACTGAGCAGCAGATGTAGATTCACTGGGAGATGGCATTAAGTGCATTAAGCTGCAGTTATGTATTGTCCCTTCAGCTATAATGCACTGCTTTATATGTCACAGCATTAGCTGAGAATGAAGCTCTTCTAGTGATGAATGTTTATTCCTCATAATTACAGAAAGTCTCATATTCATGTGTAATTAATTTGCATTGTAATATTGCTTTATAATCAATCTCAGCTGAATTAAATATGGTCACATAGTCTTTCCTTCCCAGGTGATCATGCTTTTTTTTTTCAACGAGTAAACTACAATTATCACGGTCCGGTAAAATCATATTCAATTTGTTTGATAAGTTTACACTTTAGTCATCAGTGCTGCTATAACAGTGACAGTACATTAGTTATGTTCATGTGAAACTGTCATCCATCCATCAAATTCTCCATCATCTACTGTATACGATCAGCCACCCCAACCTTTTATCTATGCATTAATCAATACGCCTCATCCTGTATTCGTTCTTCCGAATATCTACCCATTAAGTTATAAATTCCTCCTGCAATTTTTGCCATTCATCCAACCTTTCATCTCTGGCATCATCCACACATCCCAACCGTCCATTCATCGTATCATCTATTAAACAACTTATCCCTCTATCCATCTATTCATGTATCTGACTACCTATTCATCCATCCATCCATCCATCCATCCATCAACCAATCATTCATACATACATCCAATCATCTATTTAACCCACCATCCTTACCGGTGTATAGCATTTAATCCATCCATCCATTTTCATTTGTGTTCTGTTTATCTCCTAAAAGATATCTAAGCATTCACAGTATCATCTAGCAGACGCCCTTATCTCATTTTTATACAGCTGAGCAATTGTGGGTTAAGAGCCTTGCTCAGGGGCCCAACAGTGGCAGTTTGGTGGATGTAGGAATCGAACTCACAACCTTCCGATCAGCAGCCCAACACCTTAACCACTAGGCTACCACATCCCTAGCATCTACTAGCCCATGCATTCAGAACAGAGGAGTTTGTGCTCTCGTCATAGTAACTTCAGCTGTCTGATGTGGTGTCTACACAGAGTAGGTGTAGGCTTAGCATAGTCAGCTACACTAACAATACAATACTAATCAATGAAAATACAGCATGAAGGTACAATTGCAAATGTCTGTGTATGTGATTTTATGCTGGTGTGAAAGAGGAATATTTACAATTGTATATAAACAAGTGTGCTGAATCAGGTAACGAATAACAATGTATACAAGAGATTTATCAGACTTCTTTCATGCATACCAAATACAGCACAAGCGAGTGCCTCTCTAGTAAGAAGAGAGAAAGGAGTCTGATTCCAGTATTCTGGACTGGTGGTGCTATCACACTGTTCATTTATACATACCCTGTGTTCATGGGTGTGCTACTTATGCTAGAAGTCAAAAGGATTAAGTGCCTCATGACTATGTGTAAACGTGGTTGAGATTATTCAAATTGCACTTGGATATGGAGGCTTTAGAACAGTGGTCCAGGCTTTAGTGGGGGGCTTCAGCGCTGAAGAATGCTCTTCAGATCCCAACAGTTACAGATGATGGTTGATGTACAAGCAAGCTTCCCTGCTATAAAGCAGTTTAATAATGCTTTAGTGGGATTAGTGAGTCTCACATATGCAGATGCCTTCACCTTTACTCTGTCCTCTATCCGCATTTAAACAGCTTAGACAGCCACCGTGGGCATCACATTTCTGGGTAGAAAAAAAAAGAAGGATAAAAATAAATAAATAAACAAACATGACAAGTGGCCACTTAACCGCAGACTCCCCCAGTGAAACTTGATGAGCCTTATGTCTCGACGAAACATCAACAAATGCTAAGTGACACGCTTAACTGGTTTCAGGTTGCGCATCCGGGGTAATTCACTAAAAATACAAATGAGGCAGGCAGCAGCTGCAGGGGAGGGAAACCGATCACCGTTTGCCCATTCAGATAAGCCAAGAGAACGGGTTTCTCCTTGGGCCTGCATGAAGCGAACACTGCTATTGACCAGACCTGGGCCACTGAGCCAAGTGGTAAACAGCCCGCATAGACATCATGGATTTCCCTCATTTGAGAATCAATATCAAATAACCCCAGTGTTCACTGGTAATTATGGCCAGCATCCAGCATCCTGGGTATCTTTATTTGAATGTGTCCTTCAGGTGAACTTTCTTGGTTTGCTTTCTAGCTGAGGTGGGAGTGAAGAGGCCCCGACTTTTGGGAGATTCTAATAGAAGCCTCATGGGAAAGTTGCAGGGGTATCTTCCATGACAGATCAATTATGGCCGCACCACAGCGCTTTGGGCCAGAGCACCTCCCAAAGGCCATTAATATAATCCCAATGTCACCAATGACATTACTGACTGGATAGGTAGCTCTGGAGTGGAAAGGCTTGGAGCTGCTAACCTGCTGCACTCTGATGACTTGACCTACACGAGGTGACTCACTCTCATTTCAGATCGTGTCACAGATTGATAGGAATCTACCTGACCACTGTGGGATTCCTGAATTCACATATAACACTATTGGCCTTCTCCATTGATCTCATGTTGTAAGTACTGATTGCCTCTACCGTACACGAGGTACTAGATGGTCCATCTATGTTCCCAAGTCCACAGGGATAGATCGAACTATTCTGCGGTACGAATTCAAAGAGCGACAGAGAGAGAGAGAGAGACAGTGTGTGTTCTCCATTAGTGCTTTGGCAGCATGATGTCCTGTTCGCAATCTCATACACAGCAGCCTAAAGGAACTCTGTATGAAATGCACAGGTTATTCTGGTGTGTGTCTCTCAGCAGGAGATTGTTTCAAAGCTGCCGTGCACAAGGAAGATGGACAAGGAAGGAACATGGTTTGTCACACACAGACAGACCTCTGGGAGATTCAGGAAAGTCCAGCAAAAACCAGAGGGGATTTAGGCAATGGTCTTTTTCCCACTTTTTTCCTGGTCATGATGTTTGTGACTCATTTTCTGAAAGTTCAGTCTGTGACTACGTATGATGTAAAGCAGGGATTTTCAAGCGGACATGAACTGGGCGTCTTGTGAGGTTTTAAATTAGCTAGCTATCTCTCTGTCGCTGTCTGTGAACACTGTTTCTGCTCTCGGTGTCTTGGGCATTATCCATCTGTCTCTTTCTCCCTCTCGCTGTACTGAAACTCTCTCACTCACTGTGTACTTTTTTAAATCCAGCCAAGCAGGATGCCACGCTGCTGACACACACAGGCTGTGACAGGCTCTTTACATTCACCACTGACAATTAGACTTATTCCTGCTGGCAGAAAGAGAGAGAGAATGAGAGGGAGAGAGAGGAAAAGAGAGAGAGAGAAAACGTGACAGCGATGAGCGCTTGTTTGACAGCGTGGACGTGGAGATGGAAATGTGGTAATTTGGAGTAATTCGGCAATGCGTCGGCAGTAACCGGGCCTGCCTGTCTGTCGGCCGAAATAAATGGGGTCAGCCGTGTGTGATCGGCAACTTTCATTTATATGTAAATTACCCCGTCGCTATAGTGCCAGCATGCAAGCGCGCACGTGCACACGCACACACACACACACACACACACGCACACACACACACACACACACACACACACACACACACACACACACACACACACACACACACACACACTCACACACACTCACACACTCACACACTCTCACAGCACCCCAAGCTTCACTTTCCATGAGCACTCACACCCACAGCCGGGTATATTGCTGTGCTGCAGGGCTCGTGTTTGTTTAACATCAGGCCGAACTGCAGGTTCTGACTCACTGGAACACAACACAACACCAGGGATCTTTCCAGGAAAAAAAACATATTATTATATTCTTTAAATGCACTCTGTGTACTTCTGGTTTTGTTGATTTTTTTTTTTTCAAGAGCAGATACAAATACAGATATTGTTTTACATCTCTATTAACAAAATAATGTTCGATGAATTTTGATATGAATCGCTTCATGTGCTCCGGCATTCCTTTTGTTTATCATGATTTATTCATGAGCTCTGTGTCTTTGAAGACATACGGATGTATTCCTCTTTCATATGACATTTTTTCTTCAACGAGCCCACAATGTAACTAAAATAAGTGTGATTGCATGATATGTAATTGTACGTCTCTTTAAGTTGTTTTTTTCTGATAAGTAAATATCAGAAAATAAACACAATAACTAAAATCATTCACTAAAATACATTAACTCTGCATTTATTCTGACATTTAAGGTAAAGTAAGATGTTTCTTTTTATTTATAGTAGATGACTAATATATGATGGACATATATATAGTTTTGGAGATTTGAATGTATTCTCTTATAATTGTCCGATGATAAAGTTTAGATATTGTGTACATACGGTATCTAATAGCTCTTTTTACTCTGTTCTGATCTTATTCTCCTCTTAACCTCTCAGCAGTCGCTGTACACAGTTAGGCGGTTATATGTCTGTTGCAATTGATAAGCGGAAAGCTGTCCCTGCAAGCTGCAATGCATGCTGGGAAGCTGTGTGCCCTCTCTAACCAATGGGATTCTCTCCTGCTGAGTCTTGTGAACGAGAGCTGAGTCAATGTATGTCATGTTGTACCGTGTCTCGAAACAAGGCGAGTGTTTTTGTCCTTTGTCTCCCACTTTGTTTGTCTTCTCCCTTATGCAAGGAAAACACACTAATAGCCCCAAACCCGATGCCCTTCTCCACCCCCACCCCGTAATCCCCGCCGCGACAGAAACTTGAACCCACAGCTAATAAATTTGATTTTGAGATACGGCTGTGTTTTCGTTTCTGTTCCTTTGCCTGTGCTTTTTTGGAAACAATGGCCGTACTGTGTGTCTAGCATTCATTTCACGCCATTAAAGGTTAATGTAGCATTTTGTGTGGCGTGTGGGGGTGGCAGAGTCACTGCAAGTGGCCCCTTGGCTTCAGGAGCATGAGTTTCCCTTCACAGCACTGATTAACTCACTGCCTCATCAACTCTCCAATGGAGCTCTTACAAACAGTCCAATCCTGCGACCAACGCTTACCGACGAACACTTCCTTCGTCTTCGCCGTCTGTTACGAGCTACAGAAAAGGTGCATAAAACCACTGTGATGTCTGCAGATCAGATTTCCTTCCATCTCTTCCTCCGTCGACACGACTGCACGACCGCTCCGAGCGAAAAAGCTCCTGCTCCGTCTGGTTCATCAACGTACGGTTTTTAATATCTTTCCTTTGATGTGAAACTGTGAAGGTTTTTAATATCTTTGTGCACACAAAACAAGAAGATGATGTGTTTTTAATTAGTTTTAAGGTTAAGGTTGTGTGTACCTTCATCTAAAGTCATCAGAACCCAAATTGAAACGCTAACCTCAGAGAGAAAGTACTTTAAAAGACTTTCCAATAATTTAATATCCCTGTAATTTACTTTGGATGAAAGCATGACCCGCACTATTCGCAGATCTACTTTCCGATTTTTTCGCAGACTTTCCATTACTTCACATTTTTGGGCCATGTGTTAAACCATTACTGTACTATGTTAGAACATCGGTGTGCAAAATGGATCCCTGGTGGAATTGTAAAAATTGTGGCTTAAATCAGAAGGCTCAAGTTAAACATGAAGCCTATGAGTCTGCCTCTGGAACCACTACAAACACTACAAGAAAAAAAAATAGAGAAATGCATTAGAAGAGTGATGTGTGAATTCTCAATTAGTTCCTCAACTTCAGCTACATCACCAAACAATTTATTTATTTTTTTGCCTAATTTAAACCTCCACCACCCTGACCAGGCAGAAACTAAGGATGAATGATGCACAACTCCTCAGGTTCATGTTAATAAATGTTGTCTTTGTTGGAAGTGACAACATGAAAATAGCATGAAAATAAAAGCCTCCAGCTCCAGTGATATTGCACTTGATCCTAGTCCCGACGCGTAACTCTAGTGTCAACCAGATGCGCCTCTAATTTGTATTAGTATCTGATTCTTTCAGAATAATTTATTTGTATTTGGTCCCATCCCTAAGGTAAAGTGTAACAAATGACCTCTCGTCACTTGTTGTGTGAAACCCTGACCCTCAAACCAGCTCTGTGTCCACTCCCTCAGCCCCTCGGCTCTCTGTCACTCCATCCCGATTGTGGAATGAAGACTTCAGGGCCAGGCAAACAAATTTGAATAAATTGCTGCACCGTGACTAGAAAGGTTAAGCTCTAATACCCCCCACTTCCCCCTTTTCCGCTTTCCCTTTTCTGCATATCGGCTGCCACATTAATTCTCATCAGCAGGCCGCGGCGAGTGGATGTGACTGGAGATGTCCTGCTTTCCTGCTTCTGCCTGTTGCACCATTTTGCATTTTGTTGAGCTCCTCACACTTACATGGGACTTTAATAAAAACGTCAACAGCCAAATCCAAAGAGAAATCTTTAAGAAAAACATGCTGTCGGGACATGGGAGCATGGGGTGGAGGGAGAAGTGGGGGGGGGACCCAGTGAGAGAGAGAGAGAGAGAGAGAGAGAGAGAGAGAGAGAGAGAGAGAGAGAGAGAGAGAGAGAGAGAGAGAGAGAGTCCAGAAAACAAGGCGAAGTGAGGGGAGGGTACAGTTGCCATGGAAACTTCTGACCTTTAAAGGTGATGCAAAGTTCAGCAAAGTTGTTTCTCTCCCTCACTTAAAGGGGAGTGACATTTAATAGTCCCCATAGGTCAAAGGAGGGTAACAAACACCAAATAAAGGCTGCCAGCTGCTTGAATAAGAGACTGCTATATTATCAACATGTCCCTTGGCTGTGGCTTTGGTAGAGTGCGTTTCTCTTTAGAGGCCAAGGCCACATCTGAAAGGTCTGAGGTTTTTCAGCTTATGGAAGCTCATCTCTAGGGGAAAGCTGCCACGATTAGCCACCAACCTCTGTGGCCTCCTTCTTCCTTCTCATCTATTGGTCATCATTTAAGATTCAGTGGAAAAGAAAGCTGGCTCAGGTCATTGTGTCCATGAACCTCAGTGCTTCTTTTCTATCTTTGTAACTGCAATACAGTACTTTATTTATTTATTTATTTATTTATTTATTTATTTATTTATTTATTTATTTATTTATTTTTAAAAAGAAAGAAACTAGCCATATGGGTAAAATATGAAGGAAGACTCAGATAAAATGTAAGTCATCTCCAAACCCTGAGGCTTATTACACAGTAACTGCATGCAGAACAATGCAAAATAATGAAGTAAATATTACATTTTAAGTCTAATAAATCATAGCTTGGACACTTCCTCAGCATCCACGCTTTAGTCTAACACCATTCACATACACGACACAAAGACAAAATCTGTCCGTATCGCTCTTCATAAAAAGAAACACCGCTCATATATTCCTCTTACTGAAACAAGGAAAAAAACGTTCAGGCTTCATTAAAGCTGCCAAAGTGGAAGCCAGCAGATGGCACTGTATCTATGGGTCAGTAGATTTGTACGTCTCACACACTTTACCGAAGGTAGGACAAGAAAATAGGGGTAGATCATATCACAAAAATATCATCAAGATTCTCTGAGAGGGTTTCACGAGACATACCAGGTGTCACCACATACTGCAGGTTTGCTAACAACCCTTAAGTCTACAGAAAAGAAATAACCATTAAACCAATTTAAAAAAAAATCAACTCTATATTAAATCAACTGCTTCACAGCAGATTGTGACCATCTCATAAACGTGTACTGTATGGTGATGTAATCTATAACAATTATGGATATTTTATCATCACATCATCCAGAAATAAAGTTTTACATTGTCAGTAATCATCTGCTAACTTTCTCAAGTCGGCCACATCTACTTCGACAAACATCTGGTTGGAAATAGAGTAAAAAGGAAGTGAAAAGGCACTGAGGATTGCTCTGTTTCTGTTATTTTGTCGTATTCAACCACACAAATGCTTTCAATTAATATCATTCCTCATTCAGCATTCTTTTATTATATTTTAGATATTTGCAGTTTAGATATTTAAACGTAAACAACCTGCTGTGCAATTTAGACCTATTAAATCCATCAAAGTTCCCTGGTAGACAAATCACCGTTGCAAGGTACTCAACACACTGCACTCAAGCACACTATATATACACTTTTAAAACATCTAATGTCCTACCAAAGAGAAATAGACACAGAAACTCGCTTATGTCCATACTTTTTTTTTTTTACTCTGAAAAAGAAAATAGAATAGAGAGCCAAAGCGTCTCTGTTCACATTCCCCCGAGTTCTCGGCCTCTAATGTCCTCTAAATGAACAGGAGCAACACAGGGCATCGGTATGTACAAGAAACGCATTAATTACCGCCTCACAGAGATCAGAGCCAGGCTAAGACAAGGTGCACTGCTGAATATGAGGATATCTGGGTGACTGTAATTCCTTTAGCTACTGTAATGGTTAATCTCACTTAACATCTCAACACCAAGCATCCGTACGCATCTTTTATTTCCGATACAATATCACATCTTAAGTACTTCTTTTTTATTTAACAAGCAGGTTTATACCACTGCATGTTAAATTCTCAAATGCGATTGGTCAACATTTATAAGGTGTTGGCTTATTTTAAACAGCAGCTTACAGAGTATTGCTGGCTACAATGTTTATATCAACAAATAGTACTAACTAATACAGTTTAATGTTAATTTAGTCAAAGTAGGATGCAAGTGCCTGATCTAGGTCTTTGCTTTACAACGGCGAATCCGTAAATCAGTCCATAACGTTGGTCAAAGCACTACTAACAGATATCAGGAGGCTTTATTATCACCAATAGAAGAGCAAGGGCAGAAAATTCAGAGAAACAACGCTTAGGCTTAATAAGAAAACTGATCAATGTTAAGACAATTACGAATGCTCTTGTCACTCATCACACTGCACCTCGCACCCTCAGAGCAACCAGCACTGTTCCACGGGTACCACGGGTCAAACAACGGGTGAAGACCTACAGTACCTCTTCCTGAAACACTTAAACTAGTGCTTAATGTCTCTGTCTGTTTTATGTGTATTAAAAAAAACCCTGAACAGAGTTTTAGGTTGATGGTATCATAAGTCTTTGACCTAGTGAACCAGTGTTAACGGATTCAAATGAATGGAGACTAAAAAGGACGTCTGCCAAATGCCGTAAATGTAAAATGCAATTGTACAACGATTCAAAAAAGTAAGAGTGGAATAAATTAGACAACTTTATCAAAAACATAAACAAGAAGAGTTCCACAAAATGGAGTGAATCAGAAATACAATGACATTGAAAAAGTGTTGCACTTGGAACCACGCTACATAAAATTGCAATCATTCGAAAATGCTACGGTATCAGTGGAACCCAACACGACAGGATGATGTGCTGTTATATATAAGAATCGACTTCAGTGAGTAACCAGAACCATCTCCAGATGGGGCATCACACCAGCATGTTACTGATTATTTTCCTTTAACTGCATGCCATGTTGTGTCTTGTTTCTCACTTATTTTACAAGAGTGAGAAGGGTAGAATTGGAAAGAACACATGGAAGCAGTCCAAATTGAGGCTTTGCCAAATCAAAGAACTACTCAAAGCTGCCACTGGTTGATGGAGGCAGTATTTCGGTCATTGAGGTGAGGAAATGTGAGTGCAACTTGCAGTCACATCCAATCAGTGAATAAATAAGTGTGCGAATAAACAGCACATTTGGCCTGTGTGGACAAACCAGAGAAAATACCTGAGGCAGTCTTTGAGAAAGAGTGGGGGAGGGGAGGGGTGGGGGTGGGAGGCGAGAAACATCTCCCTTCTCTGATTCATAAGAATTTATTATTGATTTGGAGAAGAAAGAACGAAAGATCAAAGATGGGCAGATGAAGGAAGAAGATAAACCTGTCAATCATTCCAGGACTGACCCTCGGTTCTGCATCCAATCCATAAGCGTGAGTCTACTTGCTTTCTCTGGAGCATGGTGAGACTGTGGGATAGGGCAGCTCCATTAATCTTCAACCTAATAACAGTGCTAATGTTACACATTATCGCATAACCCCTGTTATGCTATGTTACATGATCAGGGCTCTCCCTGTACGTAAACATGTTCCACTACCAAGGACATGTGTGGTTGGAAGATAGGAGCTAACAATGTACGCTCTTTCCTGTTATTGACCCGCTAGATAGGGACATGCATAGATTTCTCAATCTGGATGATAAGTGGCTTCGATAAAGCAGGTTAGCATTGATAAATCTATAAAAACTTGGATGGACAGTTAATGAGTTTGGTTTTCTATTGGATGCCACCTCATTTCCCAAACACAAACACACATAATCTCACTCATTTTTACCACAGCTAAGGGACTCTGGCGTGTTATTTCGGTGTATAGCAAGCAATCAATTAAGCTGCCTTTTGTTGTCTCGGAGAAGCCACAATCTTACTGAAGCCTAACAAACTATGTGTGTGTGTGTGTGTGTGTGTGTGTGTGTGTGTGTGTGTGTGTGTGTGTGTGTGTGTGTGTGTGTGTGTGTGTGTGTGTGTGTGTGTGTGTAATAATCAAAGCTTATAAGAAGCTTGGCAATTTATCTACAAATGCATAAAAAAAGGATTGTCAATAAGCAGAGAGAGCAGGAAAACCCAATCTCTGCCATGCAGCCAGGTCATTTGCTTTCTGTTGTAAGATGTGAGCAGAGATATAAGGATCTTACCATGAAGTAAAATCAATGAGCCATGGACTCATTCAGACTTTGATATTAAAGATGAATCTGGCATGAAAACGGTATGTCGGGAATATAGCACGGTTCAAAAGGAGAAGTATCTGTGGAAATTGTACGCTGATACCTACCGTGGACCGACCTGCGTCACACGGGAACAAATGAAAGCGATAAGCCATTAGAGGCCGTGCGTTAGACTGATTTTTCATGAGTAAGGGCACTCTTAGACACAAAGTGAAGTGTAACAGTGATATAAACAATATGATAAAAGCCAGTGTTCGAGTCCAGTGTTGTTAATAAAACAGGTGTTAACAGTAAGCTTTGGTTGTTAAGCAACATAACAGGAAATACAGGACATTCTATGGACAGAACGATGGCTTAAAGGCTTTTTTTTATCACTTGGCCCAAATATTTTAGTCCACACCCAGGACCACTTCTGGGTTCGTTTGGAGAAGGGGCTCGTAATCACAGGTTTGCATTCACATCAGACATCCTTCAGAGGGCTCCCGGATGGTGCAGAAAAGAGTTTGCCCTTCAACCTGAGATTGCTTTCTGAAACTCTAACAATGTCACAGTCATCCAAGAGTCCAAGAGACAAAACTGCTGTCGTTTTCTGCTGTCATCCCCCCCCCCACCCATCACAGAGGGAGGACAGGATGGTGTGTTACGCTGCATGATGAGCATAATGTGGTCGAATGCATTCGCATGTCTAGAGGGAGCAAGTGTTAGCCTTCACCCTCTCTGATTGGTAACTGCTGTTTGATGGAGTGATCTGGCTGGTGGGAGAGAATTAGCTGGTGACTAAAAGGAGAATAATCAGAGGAACTCCAACGTTGGTGCTGAGATTTCACCTTGCAAGCAACCTTTTATCAGTACACTGACAAATGACAGCTTAGGCACATTTTACAACAATTTTAAATGCATCCCAGGCAGTAGGATTTAAACCCAATGTTATCTGTTTTATAATCAGCGTTTTGGTTCAGCAGCGTAAGTCCATTGCATACGTCTTCCCCCTCTGTATTCATTCTAACTAATGCGCCACACTCACTTATACTAGCGCTGGTGTAAAAAGAGGTCCAATCAATAGAGCATCTCGCTGACTTCCTCAGCACCGACAGAGCCGAGCATGACTGATCTGTCAAACTATTTTACCAGCTCGATGGCACTATGCAGTCCATGTAACACTTCACACCTGCCTGCGCTCCAATACACCTGCCTGCATTAGCACTTCATTATCCCCAGAGCAAGTGTGGAGAGCCTAGCTAATCTCCTGTGTTCTAAAAGTGCATGTTTAGTGTGACGTCCTCTAAGTCCCTCACACTAAACCCCGCTGTGCATCCAGCAGCAGTGCTCACAGGGCCTGCTCTCTTTAGCTTTTTTCATAATTCTCTGCACCCTCACTTCCACTGAGTGCAAATCAAATACAATCCAGAACCTCACCTCACCCTTTTCTCTCACACCTTCAGCTCAGCTCATTTCTGGTTTAATGCTGCTTTAAAAAAAAGTTCATATAATGACAGGAAATGACAGGAGTATGGACTTCCTCCTTCTGATGGACCTAAATCAGTACAGTCTGGGAAAGCTAATAGTGCTGCATGAACATTTGATGACACTGAGGTCCCAAAGTTCCAACAGGTATTTGTATTGTATACATGAGTAAATAAGGACACACACACACACACACACACACACACACGCGCACACACACACGCACACAGAGCGAATTCATCTGTCTGGATATGTTTCTCCAGAAATTCCTACATTTCTGCATACCAAAGGCTGAATTCTTGAATCTGATTGGTCAAAATCTGTAGATACATTTTCAGTAAACACACTAACATAATAATCTAATTTAATGTTTTCATTATAGCAATAAGACCTTAACAGGAACTTCAATTGCAGATGCTCCACATTATCTTACTGTATATGTATAAACGTGTGGGTGCTTATCAAAAAAATTTTTTGTTTTTTTTACATATATATTGTTACTTTAAATAATGTTACTTTAAAATTTTTGGAAGGACTCTCCAGTAGAGGTCTTCTCGGGTCTAAAGAAATATACCGACCCGAAGTGACCTGAATCACTTTTTACCCAAACCCGACGTGCATAATTTTTTTTTTAAAGAAAGACCCGACCCAAGACAAAACCGAAAAAAATAGACCCAAGTCCGACCCGACCCATTGGCATTTTTTTTTACCCGACTGGACCCGAATGTTGGGTAACTCTACACAAAAGTAACCGCTACAGCGTGGATTCAAAATTGATTGACAGGTCTGTTTCAACGAAAATGAGCTTACCGCCAGCCACACATCGCCAGCCACATGTCGCAAGCAGTCTTGGCAGAGGAAAGGTTGGAAAAGGACTCGAGTCGATGCACACACGCGAGATACAGTAGTTCGGGTCTTCTCGGGTCCGCTCGGTAAAAACACATTCATTTTAAATTACCTGAGACCCGATGCCGCTATTATTATACCCGACCCATGTCCGAGGCACACGTGAAACTTTTAGACCCGAACCCGCTCGGGTCACGGGTCGGACCTCTGGTTTTCAGATCTAAGTGGACCCGTGAAGACCTCTAATCTCCAGTGTCAGTGCTTTCTAACTGTCAGATGTTCCAAAGCTGTTCCAACCCACGAGGCCAAGTCCAAAATGGAGAAAGTTTCTTGATTTGCATTTCTGTATAACATATGGAACATTTTCATGATATACTGCAATTTTCTGTAGCTCTGTTTGGTCTGTATATTAAAATGTGAATGCAACAATCTAAAAAAGAAACAAAAAACATCTGAGTCACTGGCTCTCTCGTATTGGTCCTATTCTTTTCATTAAATAAGGTTATTTTTGAGCTCCACCCTCACTGTAACTCTGTAGTGATGCAGTGTGATATCTGAGCGATGGATGGCATGGGAAGAGGGGTGACGAGGCTTAACGTGACATGAGCGTCTAAGCTGTCAGGTCGTGCTGGAGATACAGCCTCCATGTGTAGCTCAGGGGGAAGAGCGCTAGTCATGCATGAAAGCTCTGAATGAGCACTGATGTGCTTTATTAAACTCCATCGGACAGCTCGTATTTGTGTAGACGTGTGCTCGTGTTCAAATGTTTTCAAATAAATGTGTGGCTATAACCCCACGATGGACACGACAAGTCTAAATTTAATCCCAGCAGCCATGTGGTGTGTAAAGTTCTGTTATTATTTTATAATGACAAAATCCTGGTTGTTTTCTTTAATCAAGCACACATGCAAAACATATTTGAATGCACAGATTTAACGCTGTCATCACAGGCGACAATTACATCCTAAATTAAATCTTATGGAAATAACTGCTAGAGATCTATCTTGATGATACAGAAAAAAACAATATTTTGTACTATTTTTAAACTACCAATATATTCCATTTAATTGAGTTTAATAGTGTGATGATTTGTTTTATTTTTTTAGCAAAGTGGAATGAATTTCAAATGAAGCCTGTGTGTTTAACGTTTATAAATCACAGCCACAAAAAAGACCTAATTGTCCCAAATGATGACTATTGCACTGCTGCACGTTGTTGGCAAAATGTGTGAAATTGCAGTAGGTTTAATGTCTGCAGGGTAGCAACCAATCACGGCATGGAAGCACTGATGACTTCCTCGATGAGATCTCCAGTCATTCCTGTTTAAATCACAGTTCGAGATCTGAAAGATGAGCTTGCTATCTGACCTTTGTCTTCTTTCATATATGAACCTGCGTTGTCTCAGCACACGAGAAACCTTCATAACCCAGACATTCGTGTTAATAGGTGCTTTTACGGGGGGGAAAATGGCAGATCTGTATACACGAAAAAAAACATTCTGAGGATGAAACACAGCACAAGAACCTTAAACTCTACAGAGCCTGGGATTAATTGCTTGTTCTGTAATGGTGTGTTTGTGATGTTAGTCTGTGCTGTTTATGTTCATATACACTTAAAAAAAGTGTTCATACATTGTTTATTGAAGCGGATGGCTCTGTCAGCTCTGATTCATTGTGTGGTAGGACTGCTAGCTAAAATCTGTAGCGTGAAGATGAAGAGCTATGACATGATAACAAATGCAGCTCAGTAGCAGTGGTTATGTGGACTGTGTATGAGACGTATGAGGACAATGAGTAAGGAGTGTGCATGTGGAGTGTGTATGAGGAATTTGTATGTGGAGTGTGTATGTGGAGTGTGTATGTGGAGTGTGTATGAGGAGTGTGTATGTGGAGTGTGTATGAGGAGTGTGTATGTGGAGTGTGTATGAGGAGTGTGTATGAGGAGAGTGTATGTGGAGTGTGTATGTGGAGTGTGTATGAGGAGTGTGTATGAGGAGAGTGTATGTGGAGTGTGTATGTGGAGTGTGTATGAGGAGTGTGTATGTGGAGTGTGTATGAGGAGTGTGTATGAGGAGAGTGTATGTGGAGTGTGTATGTGGAGTGTGTATGAGGAGTGTGTATGAGGAGAGTGTATGTGGAGTGTGTATGTGGAGTGTGTATGAGGAGTGTGTGTGAGGAGTGTGTATGTGGAGCGTGTATGAGGAGTGTGTATGAGGAGAGTGTATGTGGAGTGTGTATGAGGAGAGTGTATGAGGAGTGTGTATGAGGAGAGTGTATGTGGAGTGTGTATGAGGAGAGTGTATGAGGAGTGTGTATGTGGAGTGTGTATGTGGAGTGTGTATGAGGAGTGTGTATGTGGAGCGTGTATGTGGAGCGTGTATGAGGAGCGTGTATGTGGAGTGTGTATGAGGAGAGTGTATGTGGAGTGTGTATGAGGAGAGTGTATGTGGAGTGTGTATGAGGAGAGTGTATGAGGAGAGTGTATGAGGAGTGTGTATGAGGAGTGTGTATGAGGAGTGTGTATGTGGAGTGTGTATGAGGAGTGTGTATGTGGAGTGTGTATGTGGAGTGTGTGTGAGGAGTGTGTATGAGGAGAGTGTATGAGGAGTGTGTATGAGGAGTGTGTATGAGGAGTGTGTATGTGGAGTGTGTGTGAGGAGTGTGTATGAGGAGAGTGTATGAGGAGTGTGTATGAGGAGAGTGTATGTGGAGTGTGTATGTGGAGTGTGTATGTGGAGTGTGTATGAGGAGAGTGTATGTGGAGTGTGTATGAGGAGTGTGTATGTGGAGTGTGTATGAGGAGTGTGTATGTGGAGTGTGTATGAGGAGAGTGTATGTGGAGTGTGTATGAGGAGTGTGTATGAGGAGAGTGTATGAGGAGTGTGTATGAGGAGTGAGTATGAGGAGTGTGTATGAGGAGTGTGTACTGTATATGGAGGTGTGTGTACTAGGAGTGAATATGAGTGTGTATAAGAAGTCTGTACATGGAAAGTATATGTGGAGATGAAGCACAATAGATTCACAGTGTCTTACTTACCTAACTTACGCGCATGTGTGTGTGTGTGTGTGCATGCATGTGTGTGTTCTTGTGTGTTGTCAGTGAATGTGACAGTTATGGTCAGGGCTGATCGTGAAGCATGCAAGTAGGCCTTCTCCCCCCAGAGCTCTCAACACTCTCCCTGGCAGAACACATCACTGTCATGCGCTCACTGACTCACGCACATACGCACTCACTCACTCACACACACAGACACACGCACATTCACAAGCATATATACTGCATGACAGTGATGTGTGTGTGTGTGTGTGTGTGTGTGTGTGTATGTATATATATATATATATATATATATATATATATATACACATACACAGTGTGTGTGTGTGTGTGTGTGTGTGTGTGTGTGTGTGTGTGTGTGTGTGTGTGTGTGTGTGTGTGTGTGTGTGTGTATTCAATTATGTAGCTATATTTAAAGCAGTAAGAGTTGCTTTATTTGGTACTTTTGACCGTCCTACAGATGGCCCCAATCCTGCCGCTGACTGCACAAAATATGTTGTACACCAGGATGTTAGACAAAACACTGGATATTGGATCTTATTACAGATGTTTGGAATTGGATTGGAAGTCCAAACACTAAGACTGTATTCACAAACTAAACTGACTTTTGTTATTGGGAATCAGCTCTCTTTAAAATTGACATTAAAGAGTTAAAGAGTTTAATTGTGAAGTGCTTCCCTAAAAAGAATTGTAAAGCTCACAATATCTGAGTGGGATTGGTTGATACTATGACAATGTGATATCACAAAGTATGCTATAAAAATGTCCTGCAATGACTCGTAGCCCTTTTCCCCTTCTAGCCGTAAATATTTATGGCACACTGGTTTTGATGGGTGTCTGCCAGCTAAAGGTAGATTAGAGGATCTGTTTTGTGGAATAATATTTAAACGGAGGAAATTCTATGTGACAGCACTGCTACACTCCCCAAACACCATCCTCGACATGCACAATAACACACAAAGCCTTGTCAAACCCAGGCCTCATATTTCATCACTTCATATACAAGCAGCTTCAAAAATCCACATCATGATGTCCTGTTACTGCAAATCACACACGGACCCCATCACCTCGATGAGCGCACTGTGTAATTAGTGCACCATAAACAGGGTGATATTTTCAGTCTAGCTGCAGTGCCTGCCACACACCGCACATCGTTCAGCTCTGTCTGTGGCCTGGCAGCCACCTAATGGGAGTTTTAGACTAATTAACTGGTGCCTCTATGGTGGATTTAGACGGAAACAACCTACCGCTAGGTACATGCATTCATATGCAAACAAAGGCACAAAGCGCCTGCAACACTGGGTTTTGGGTGTGTAATTAAATTCAATAAATAAGCAAAGGTGAAGAAATAAATCAAGTGGAAACTGATGAACAGCAGGAGATTAAATGCCACTGAGGCGTGCTGACAAATATTTCAGTATAATTTTTAATAGGATAAAATGGGTGCAGACACGCATAAAAACACATAGCAACAGCTCCCAGTCACGACTCCTCAATACTCTTTACACACACACACACACACACACACACACACACAAAAAAGATTTATAAAATGAACTTAGCGCTCATGCCACCAACATAACAGCAGCTCACGTTCTCTGTGAAAAAATGCCAGTCTTTATTAATGACTATTGGTGTTGAACTAAACGCTGAATAAAACATGAGGGGCAGCTGTGAAAAACTGAATAACACTGGTAATTAGGTGCTAAAGGGGAGGGGGCAAATGTAAGTCCCTGTGAATATTAATGATCTCATTGTGAAAGTGTGGAACAAGTAAACTAGGAGTGTTTTCACACTTCTAGTCGGATACTGAGTCTGGAATGGTTTTGCCAGACAGTAAAAGGTCTTTCTGGGTCTTGTAACAGACGTTACATATGCTATGGCCCCTGCAAAGAATTTGCTCATCGGGAATCAGGTAATCTCCAACAACATCTTTATCCTGGTGTGGAACCTGGAACCTGGATTCAGGTGGATTCTTGAGCCTTATCCAAGGAACATTAGGTGTGAAGCGTGAATACATGCTGTATTGGACACGACTACACTGGAGAACACCAGACACACACAATTACACCTAGGGGCAACTTTTTGTAAACAATCCACCCGCCAGGGAGGAAACCAGGGAACCGAGGAAACTCACATAGAAACCTGGTAAACATGCAAACCCCCACACAGACAATAACCCAGTGTTGAAATGAACCGAGGACTCCAGAGCTGTGAGGCAGCAACAATACACACAGTAGTTTCCTACTACACATTTCCTTCTCCATATTTTTTGACTTAAAGTGTTTTACTTGCTTTTCCAGACTAATTCTTTTAAAAAATACCAACCAAAGTTAACCCCAGACTTTTTTTTGTCAGCTGGACAAGATTTCTGTTCCCCAGTTTTAGAACCCACGATTGAACCAATCTTTCTCAATTGACCAAATGAACTGAACTCAGCACAAGCAGTCTCAGTACTGTACTAGACATAATTGCAAGCATGATGAAAGTTTAGAACAAAGCCCTTTAAGAGTCAAAGGATCAAACTCTACCTCTACCTGAATGTTCTTTATCTATATGTTTATTTTATTACAGTATGCCACTATTCTAAGTCAGTGTTCAAGAATCTAGAGTCGAATCATATACTGACATTACACCACAAATTGCCCATGACACACAGTTAGTTCTGTCACCTTCACCCCAAACTGCTTATCCAAACTGCCACAGAGAAGCAGGAACAACACCATTAGAGCCAAAGAGCACAAATGGCTTTTTACTCTGGCTTTTCTCTGAGGAAGTCTGCTGCTAGAGCCTGAGTGTGGCCATCTTAACTCTCCCTGTAGCTCTGCCACTCTTTATCGCCTTTGATGGAGGCGAAGCGAGGATTTAAACTGCAAGAGCAAAATCGCTTTCCCTTAGCCTTCTGCTCCTCAACAGAAAATTCCAGACAAGTCTCACTCCTCCTCCTCCTCCTCCTCCTCATCATCCTCCTCCTCTGCTCCTCCACCTTCATCCCCCATCCCCCATCTCTCTCTCTCTCTCTCTCTCTCTCTCCTGAACCTCTCAACAGCTGCTCTCTCTTTATTATCTGTCCCTTCTTCCCTTCTCCTGCCCTTTTCCTCTAATCCACCAATACACTCCCACACTCTAGCCGCTCCCCACAGAGCCCGAGCCTGATTTGCCTGTCTGGGTTGTTCTGAGTTTTTGCTGGCATTTGCCATTGTCTCGCCAACATTTCACTCCCTCTCGGTATAATAAGATGGATTAGGACTTGTTTTGACAGTTAGTTAGAGAAAAGGTAGAGGGTAAAATGCCAGCAAGGTAATTCCACTTTGAGTAGCCTGACGAATCAAAGTGGGTGAAATAAGCCTTTGTGTGTCTGCGCTTGACTGCAATCTCTTCTAAAGCTAATAAAAGCAGCCTTCAAAGTGCATTCACCCTACAGCCTTACTCACAGACATCCTCCCGCACAGATGTGTCTGATTAGATATGTGATTTGGAACAGATCAAAAACGCAGCACACAAGGCTGGTCCGATTCAATTCCTCGCTCAGGGTCAGGACAGCACAGGTACTGGACAGGAACTATAAACCAACATGACAGCACTCATTTCACTTTGCCTTGGCCCCATAACCTTGATCGGGCTGGGTAGCAGGCATGGTGGTCATTCAGGCATCCCCGAGGCTTCTCCCACTGGGACTGCTATGTCTGGCTCTGTGTTGTGCAGCCGGTCTCTCCTGCTGCTGCATCGTATGTCTAATTTCCTCGATTAGCGAAGCAAATTCTGCTCATCACCTCCATCTCAGCCATGGTCAACCCCTACGTCATTATCCACAATGGAGCCATTCATCAACACATTTTAAACTCATTTGAAAGCTTTTAAGAATACACGCTGCCCAAACGGACATTGTTTGGATGATTGACTTGATGTTTTCCTGATCCCAAACCCACCACACACCTGTAAAAGTTCAGCCTGACTGAACCATCAACCAACAACAATCCAACTCAACGGAGCTGCTCTGGGAGACATCGGATATAAAGATTCGACAAATCGATCTAGTCAGATTTATAAAGCCTTAGGATGTCCTGTAAGGAGAAGCGTCTGAAAAGAATACAGACCTCTTGTAGGAAATATAAGGGTTCTGCTGAACTGAAGAACTTTTAAGAGTCCTACATTCATTTGGTTTAATAGCGACAAAAAAAAATGCATTTATTCGGAATGCAAAAGAATATTTTAAGGTTTGTGGATGTCACAGAACACGTTTAAATTAGTGGATGTCAGTCAAGAGCAATACTTTTAGAGCTCTTTACATTTTTCCTACAAGCTAACCTCCATCCACGTCTCTGCCTCTATTCCAAGTTACAGTTCAGTTTTTCCTGGTTATGACTCCCGTCTGTCTAACATTTACAATGCCATTCTTACCTTTATTCTTCAGAATATTTAATAGTTTCTGTTTTAGACACATTGTGTTGTAGTTTTTCTTCAGTAATTCCAGAATGTGTTGAAACGCTGTATAATATGGGGTCGTACTTATAATCCTGAGCAGGAAGTAGAGGAATGGGAGAAACAGAGAGCCACCTGTACCAAATACACTTCACAGCAACACTTCATCATCTTCTCCACATGGGGGAAAACACAGCTCCTGGGGTGGAGAAAGTCTCCAACAGAAGCACATGAAAACAAAGAGATGCATTAAGATGAAGTGCGTTGCTTAGGCTACAGCTGCTGAATTTTGGAAATCAGACGCAGCAGGATGATTTGTGAGGCTCGTCTCAGTTAAACTACATAGAAACTAGCTAGACACTTACACATAAGACTTTCTATCGACGTGCATGTCAGAAAACTCAACCTGATCTCATGAGGAATCTGTATGAAACTGAACAAGCACAGGCGGTGCGTTCGATATTGTTCGGTTTCACAAATAAAGGTGGAAAACTGGTAGAAACTCTAACTAGCCCTCTGGATACAACCTTCGTCCTTTTATATACTGGCTTTGTGAGAAATGTTTTAAAACTGACTGGGGAAGAGAGATTTCTTTTTGTATGAATAAACCAAAACTTTGGATGGACTAAATTTGTTACTATTTATTTATTTATTCACAACCTTGCTTTCTTACTTAATTAAAAAAAAAAAGTTCTCTAAAAAAAACTGTGCATAAGGACTACAGCTTTAAAACCCACCGTATAAAAACTTTTAGATTTGTTTGTGTTATAAAGTTATTTGTGTGCTATTAAAAGTGTTTTTACCTTGTAATTTTTCCATTAAGCATTAATTAGTCGCTGCTTTTATTAATTAACGCATTTCTCTTTTCAAGAGCAATAAAAAAAAGCAGAAATGATTTAATAGAATTAATGAGACAGAACAATAAGCTAATTAATAATAACAATTATTTATGTTACTAAAAAAAACATTTGTTTCCAGTTTTCATTAGTTTAATTAGTCTAAACATCACAAAATAATGTGCATCTGGCTTCAGGAAAATGTTTACTTTTGTAGTAAACAGCAATAAAGAATTATGAGATTATGTTTTTTTGTGTTTATGTTTTATGATTATTTGTTGTTGTTTTTTTTTTTTTGGCTTGAGATTGTTAGTTACTTGCAATATTCATGGAGGAGTCGCTAGCTTTCCAACATTTGCTTACAATTACTTAAACATTATGCGAAATCATAGCAACTAATATAATACTGTAAACCTACTGCTCCAAATATCAGTTGGATTTAAAATTTGCCAAAACAAACCATTTAAGCCCAGGTTTCACCCAAGTCCCACCCGTGCTTCAATAAATAATCTCACCTGGAGCCTGTAGATTTGTCCCTACTGTATGTCCTGCTGCTGTAATCATAAAGACTGTCCTTTACCCACTCTTATGAACAATATACTCATACTGAAAATCCTTTAACACACTCAGTACTGTTTATAGTAATGTAAAGTTAAGTAAGCCATCACAAGGAGTTTGAGCATTGAGGATATAACCTTTAGTTAAAGATGCATAAAATCCAATTCAAACTGAATTACTGTAAGGTTTTGTTTTTTTTCTCGTCTTTAAACCCACTCTATATTTTTTTAATTCCTTCTAATACATGTATCAAATCATCCATCATAAGAAGGCTAAAAGGAGAGTGTCCAGTGGGCAGTTTAGTGCTCCACATTGTTGTGATGGATGAAATATCTGCAGCCCATAGCCCGGTGTGGACACAGCTGCCACGAGCAGAATGAAAGTCATTGCTCAGAGGAGAGCAAGCTGTGGGAAAGGGCCTCGAAATGAAACAGCAAACTGGCCTCCGTCGGCCGGCCTTACACGCTGCCCTCATCTCCCTCTCTGCCCCACAACCTCTTCATCACATTACAAACTAGGCCAAAGAGCTGGAGTGATAAAGGAAAAGAAGAAAGTGAATAGAAGCGGAATAGAAAAAAAAAAGAAAAAAGGCTTCAGTTCAATATAGCTGTTTCTGGAGTGCCTTATATAGCAAATCAATTCTGAAATTCAGTTGTATGTATCGGTAGACCTACAATAAAGCTAGCATTGACACAACACCAGTTTGAAACCACAATAATACCCAGTTACACCCAGCTGAGCCTCCACTCCTTATTTCCTCTCACACATTTCATTTTCACTTCTCTTTCCGTTCAGACACACATGGTGCCTCCCACCCCATTTGTTCCGGCGTCTTTTCTTCTCCTGCAATTTTTTTTTCCTGCTTTTGCTTTTCACAGTCGATTCTTTGCTCATTCTTTTTTATTTCTCCATACTACCAGTCTTTCTCTTTTCTTTGTCTGCAGAAGAACTGTGTACTGGGGTGAAGATAATGAGGTTGTTCATCCAGAACTTGGAGCTCGAGTCCCAATGCTCAAATCCTAATAACAAATATTTTGACATTCAGACACACAGGTAAGAAACGGTGCCTGTGATCCTGCACCTCACATTTTGGATTCAATTTTCCACAAAAAAACGAAAGAAAGAAAACAGATAAGAGAGATATGACCCAGGTAACCAATCCTCTGTCTGTTCAATCTCTTTGATCGCAATGTTAATGTTCTACTAGGTCTAGTGTGATGAAGAGTGCATGCTAATTAAAGTTTATCAGAGAGAGGAAGATATATATATATATAGTAGAGAGTGAGACTAGACCAAGCGGAGAGAAGATAGATACCGATCGTAAGTTAGATATATAGATATCTAGATCTTCAGGGAGAGAGGGAGATTCTGGAGACTACAACAAAGCTATATATTAATGTCTCTCCTTTATCTCACCTTTTTGTTTCGTCTCATTAATTTATATATTGACTTCATTGTATTCTTCCTTTACTCTTCCTTTCTCTCCCTCCTTTCTCTCCCGCTTTCTCTCTCTTTCTCTCTTTCTTTTCTCTCCCCCTCTCTCTCTCTCGTCCTCGCTCTCTCTCTCTCCTCTCTCTTTCTCTCCTTCCCCTCCCTCTCTATCTCTCTCTCTCTCTCTCGTCTCTCTCTCTCTCTCTCTTTCTTGCGCCATCCCTTTCTCCCTCGCGCTCGTTTGCTCTCTTCCCCCTCTCTCTCTCTTCTACTCTCTCTCGCTACTTACCCTCTCTCTCTCTCTTCTCTCTCTCTCTCATCGCTCGTCCTTTCCTCTTCCCCTTCTTTTCTCTCCTCTTGCGCTCCCTTCGTATCCGCTCTTGTCTCTCTTTCCCTTTTTTCTCCCTCTCGCTCTCTCTCTCTCTCTCTCTGCTCGCTCTCTCGCTCTCTATTTCTTTCTACCGCACTTTCTCTCTCTTTTTCTCTTGACTCTCTTCTCTCCACGTCTGTCTTGATCCCTCATTTCCCCTGTCTCTCTCTCTCTCTCTCCCCTTCTCTTTTTTTCTCCTCTTTCTCTATCTACTTCTTTCTCTCCGTCCGACAGAAGAAGCTTGGCCGAGTGGTAAAGTCTATAGCAGTAACCATAATGCTGTGGCTCTGGTGAGTGACTGTACTGTACAGTATGTATGTATAAAGCTGGTAAAGCTGGCAGCATGTGAATGTAATTGCAGGTGGTGAAAAGGCCCAGGACACCATGCTACTGTTGCATTTTTACCATAAAGCAGATTAATATGGGTTAATTACCATAGCGTGACATACTTAAATGCAGTAGCACAAATCTATCATGGAAATTACTCCCTCCATTTTTTTTTCACGCAGAGTTGCCAATAGGGAACGGGCACACTCCGTCTCGGTGAGCTGCCTCTCTACGAGCGGTGGCGCTGAGAAAATTAGAAATCTATCTGAAGAGTCGGGAGGGTGGAAATAAAGGAAAGGGACTTGTCATCAGGGCTGTAATCACTTCTCTTGTTTAGATATCGATTGTGTGGGTGGTGGTAATTTTCCTGGTGTGTTCTGTGCGTTCAGTCTGGGCAGGTCGAGACTGGCGGAGAAAGGGCCGCTGGGAGACGGCTGTAGACAGTACCATCAGTCTAATGAGCAGCCTGTAAAAATGAGCCTGTGTTGTGCCGGACTTTAGAGCAGTTCATCTCCGCAATGAATAGTTCCCAGTGGGCCAGGTGCTTAATGCCATTTATTAATAGAAGCACGTAGGCAGTACACTAGATCGGGGCCCTCTGAGAACCTTTCATTAACGAGAGACAGAGAGAATGTGTGTGTGTGTGTGTGTGTGTGTGTGTGTGTGTGTGTGTGTGTGTGTGTGTGTGTGTGTGTGTGTGTGTGTGTGACTATTGAATATTGGGGGTATACAAAAAGCAAAAAACATCAAATAATGGGAGCGATTTACAGCAAGTAAAGATCGGTGCCTTGCCAATAGTAATTATCACAGCTCCATTGTGCACCTTCAATCCATCGTGACAAAAGTTCATAGGGTAAAGGTCAAAGCTGTGCTAGCTATTGTGAAGGCATCAAATAGTAATTAAGGTGCCATTAAGACTGGTACTTAAAAGGGCAGCACTGAGATTCAGGAGGAAGGATACGAGGAAGCTGTGGCGTGTTCTTAACCTCAAATCTCTCAAGGGAAATGATTTAAATCCCAGTCATTAATCTGTCCTTATGACTTGATGGTCAGTGCAGGATGATGCCTAGTAGAGCAAAAGTCTAAGCTAGACTCAACCCTCACACCCTTACAAATAAGGTGCAGTTTCTCCTGTTTGTCTTTCTGGGGGATTACAATCAACTCTACGATCTTTTTCTCTTTTTTTCCCAGAAGAGCTTCCGAATAAAACCTGTTTAAAAAGCTACACTCTTTATAAATAATAATAATAAAGCAGACGGTCTTTACAGTGATGCCAGAGAAGAAGAGCTATAAATCCCTAAAGCAGTTTGTGGTTCCCTGAAGAACCTCAAATTCTTTTCCAAGCATAAAACGAATACTGATTTTTCCACCACGAAATATCTTTAATGGTAACAAGTTGGCATCGACACATACAGTATGCTTCAAGATCCACCAATCAAAAGGTCGTTTCGGAAACAAAAACGGTTCTATTACAGCATCACCCTTTTCTTTAGTCAGGCTTTATACGCTGGTCGGAAATCGATCCGATGTGCTGTCTCATCTCATCTCATTTCACCAGCAGCTGTGATGTAAGCTGGAGAGCTGCATCGAGTTCAGGACAGTCGCTAAGGTCTGATCAAAAAGTCACCGGATTTGTCACTGGATTCAATTTAGAGATAAAGTCATTAAAATAGCTCACATCTAGCCCTGTGTGTGTGTGTGTGTGTGTGCGTGCGTGCGTGCATGAGTGTGTGTGCTTTAAAATGTAAGAAATACTGTTCATGTGTCTGTTTCTTACCTGTCGTGGATGAAGAACGGCATCAGACATGAAAGAGAAAGAGAGAAAGGCAGCTGATTAGTTCACAGTACTACTCGTGACCGATTGTGTTTTTTTTATCTTCTTACTTTTGGAACAGGTTCAGAAAGTAAACGTTGGCGTTTATAGACTGTCTGCATTCCCACAGCCATGGCTGGCAGTAACACTACATCTATAGTTCCATTATACATGTCACAGTTGGTGTCATCTCAGGTGGCAGCATTTCAGAAATATGACTACAGAAAACACTTTGATGTTTAGTCTCTCAAACGAGCCTCTTAAAATGCCAAAAAGCAAAAATAATATCTCGAAAGCGTGCTTTTTAAACTCCTGCATGAAGCCACCACACAGCCCCTGGGCTTGACTCCAGTGCCTCCTCCTGGTCCCCCATTTGGGATTTGGGAGCCACTCAGACCAAAAACTCCAAAGCACATAAATATGCATTGGCACTCCACGCAAACCCCCCGATCCATACCGCCCCGACCATCTGCATTAACCGAAGTCAAGCTGTGCTCTGTGCTTCCCTCCTCCTCCTCCTCCTCCAGTCCCACGTACATTCCTACTGAGCCAGATCCCTCACCCTCATCCAATGCAACCTACACTTGGCAAACAAGACGGCAAAAAAAGAAAAAACTCGCTTTCTCAGCTCTGGCTCTTCCCGCCACCAGTGCAGAAAATAGCAGGCGAGAGAGATTACTTTCATACCCCACACTTTCTGCTTAATGTTATGGAAAGTGAAAAGAGATTGTCGAAGGCTGGGTAATATAGTGGGACATTTCTGTGAAATACTGGCATATAGTGTAGGAGTTCGGGTATGTATTAGTGCTTTCTGAGAGCATAACGATCATTAAAATGGCTTAAACTCTTCTTTTTTTTTTTGGACAGAGGCAAAGTGTGTATTTCTTTTCTCTGTGTTTGTCTTTCTCTCAGTGGTGATGATACTGGATCTGCTGCTTTTAAACACCTTTTAGCATCGCTGCTTTTGTGTGCAAGCTCCCTTTCTTTCAGGAACCTATCGGGAAGAGTTTTCCTGACCTATTTCAGCTGGGAGATAAGATAACGTTTAGTTAGACTGAATCGATGTCATGGTCAGGGCTCGGTTTAAACCCAGAGACATAGATTTGTAACTTTCAAAGTGATACTGTGTCATGGTAACTTTTCTCACTGCATATTTTTGAATAGTGTTAAGCTCCTCTGCTGTTCTGCTGCATTTATACAGGCACTTGCAGACTGAAGAAGCAAATAACCTTGAGCTGTGCTGATTGCAGACACAAAGTCGTTTTGACCGCGGCATCGCAAAGCGACAAACAACCGCTAACCAGGAGGAGACGAATTTCTAACACAATAAAAGACTATATACCATAGCATTGATTTTTGTAAAAATTTGTTACAGTCCAGTTACATCAAATTTCTTGATTAAAAAAACAAATTCCGACCGAATCTCCACAGCAGTTGTCTATTAACATGTTACCAAGCATGATTCATTCGCCACGGATTCCTTAATAAAATAAGAAAAATCATTTATATGTCTTAGTGGTTAGCACGTTCGCCTCACACCTCCAGGGTTAGGGGTTCGCTTCCTGCCTCCGCCTTGTGTGTGTGGAGTTTGCATGTTCTCCCCGTGCCTCGAGGGGGTTTCCTGCGGGTACTCCGGTTTCCTCCCCGGTCCAAAGACATGCATGGTAGGTTGATTGGCATCTCTGGAAAATTGTTCGTAGTGTGTGATTGCTTGAGAGTGTGTGTGTCCTGCGATGGGTTGGCACTCCGTCCAGGGTGTATCCTGCCTTGATGCCCGATGACACCTGAGACCCGAGCTCCCCGTGACCCGAGAAGTTTAGATAAGCGGTAGAAAAGGAATGAATGTATTTATATGTAAAAACAAAAAACATATTTGGCGTCTGATGGGTGGAGAAAAGTGTCAGGAGTGTTGTGTGTCAGCAAGAATCAAAGGAAAGGTGTAGAAGACAGTAGTGAGACCAGCTATGATGTATGGGTTAGAGACTGTAGCAGTGAGGAAAAGACATGAGGCAGAGATGGAGATAGAAAAGATGTTGAGGTTCTCTTTAGGAGTGATGAGGATGGACAGGATTAGGAACGAGCACATCAGTGGGACAGCTCAGGTTGGCTGCTCTGGGGACAAGGAAAGATAGGCTAGATTGAGATGGTTTGGAAGGATGTTGGAGATTGAGCTGCCAAGTAAGAGGTCAAGAGGAAGGACAAAGAGGAGATATATAGATGTGTTGAAAGAGGATATGAAGTTAACTGGTGTGAGAGTAGAGGATGCTGAGGATAGAGTTATGTGGAAACAGATGATTCGCTGTGGTGACCCCTAACGAGAAAAGCCAAAAGTAGAAGAAGATTCATATGTCAAAACTCCAGTTTCTGAGTTGTCTCTAGTTTTACAGCTACTGTAATCTCTGAACTGATGAGCTCCTTTTAGCTAAATAATTCACATCAATGAATAGGATTGGTTAAACCTCCACAGTTAATCTTCTTGAGAAGTTCAGTTGAACTAGGAGTTTCTGAAGTACTCACTGAACTCAGACGGTGTTCCACCAACAATCGGTCCCTCCGGGAGTTTTTGTGATTACTGCAGGCAAAAATGCTGGATTTTTCTGTAGCTTGGTTTCAGAGATCGTAGCTCAACTCGCCATTTTTTGTGTTGTTTTTTTTTTTACTTAAATTGGTAAAATTTCAAGCACATGATTGTTTTTTTTTTTTTAATTCCTTCCAGTAAAACCACGTCATTCATTTCTCGATTCATTCGTGCTCGACACACGTGAATCGATGACGGTGTGTTGTGTTGATATCACGCAACACATCTTGGTCCAAATCCATGGGAAATCTATGTTAATTTTTTTTTTCTAATGTTTGCTTGATTTTTGCCATCCCAAAATCCAAGAACCTGTCTTTTCAGAAACTGTGATTACTTCCATTAATGGTAGTAAATCTATAATACATTCATAAAAGCTGTTTCATTCTATAATCCTGTTTATGGTAAGTAATGCTTCTTACAGTTACAGCACAGAGCTAGCCTACTGTCTCCAGTGTGTGCTGTAAGTGTTCATTTAACACTTGATGTTTTGCTGTGTGTGTAACGTGTTTAATATTCTTGTAGACAACTCCAGTAATAGGTGAGTAGTCTAACACGTTTGCATGGATGTATTGCCAAATAGCCAGCCAGCGCTCAGCCAGGAACTGCTGCATTTAGTGTTCTGATGATCCGTTAAAGCTATATGATATGAAGGATAAAGTTGTGGTAAAAACTAAGGATGATTCTGACCGATCGAGTAATGGATTAGTCACAATCACTACTGAGTCTTTTCAGTGAATCTGAATGAATGTATCGGTTCACATATCGGTGTGTACTTGATCCTGTGTTTGTCAGCAGGACATCGTACCGAGTGTGTTTTATTTGTTCAGTGGATGGTGTAAAATGTCTGATTTGCGGTTTTACCATCTCTGCAGTAAATGAATAATGATACTACAACACAGGTCCCTGGAAGTGGCCTTGCAAATGACGTTTGAGCTGGTAGAAAGTCAGTGTAAAGCAGGACAGATTTCACCCATCAGTTACACACTGCAATCCGTGTGCAGTACATGCAATGGCTTCAGTTTGGATTTCCAAAGGTAGCAAACTGCAAACGGCAAAATAAAGCAAAATAAAAGTACTTACACTGAGATGTTGGATAGATAGATAGATAGATAGATAGATAGATAGATAGATAGATAGATAGATAGATAGATAGATAGATAGATAGATAGATAGATAGATAGATAGATAGATAGATAGATAGATAGATAGATAGATAGATAGATAGATAGATAGATAGATAGATAGATAGATAGATAGATAGATAGATAGATAGATAGATAGATAGATAGATAGATAGATAGATAGATAGATAGATAGATAGATAGATAGATAGATAGATAGATAGATAGATAGATAGATAGATAGATAGATAGATAGATAGATACCACCCACCTCCAACCCCACCACCAGAAAATGAACTGTGCTAAGTTAAGAAAACACAGTAGATGAGGACCTTGATGGATTTGTGGGAGAAGATTGATTTAAAAAATAATGTGTGTATAGTAGAATAAAGTTCAACTAAACTCACTGTTTTGCTTGCCTTACTTTTTTTTTTTGTAGACCGTATGTTTTAGCATGCGCCCTATAATACGGTGCGCCTTATGTATGAGTTAAGTACAAAGAAATAGACCCGTAATTGAGCCTGCGCCTTAGGGCCTTTTTACACCTGGTCACTTCATGTGTTTTCTCTGATCTGATAGCTATTTGATTTGTTAAAACTGTTCCATTTACATTAGGCCACATAAATGCGTCTTGGCGAATCGGATATCAATCTGATCTTTCTACTCCCGCCCAAAATGCAAATATATTTTACCTCATTTCCGGGGTAATTGAAATGGAACACACTTTGGTGTGTGCGGTTGCTACAGAATACAGCATTTACTGTTTGCTGCGTTTTCGCTGGCAGCAGCAGTGCATTTTAAGACCCAATGAGACACCTGGGTGAAAGATCGGAGCCAGCGCTGGTGGGAAAACATTTGTTTCTGGCTCGATGCATGACTCGCGAGTCACCTGCGAGTGACATACTTCTGTTTGGGAGGAGTATAGCGCTGAAGTATGTGGCTTAAATAACCACATGCATTTACACCTGTCCAGTTTCATCTGAAATGCGTCCCAGACCTCCTCCTGAAGTGGTTTGAGCGATCAGATTTATATCCGTCTCAAAACCGTTTCAGAGGGCATTTACACCTGGTCTTTTTACCATCGGATAGCTATCGGATCACAGAAAACGCATGAAGTGACCAGGTGTAAAAACCCCCATATAATCCGGTGCGCCTTATGGTGCGGAAAATACTGTACATTACGAAAAAAGCCGGCGTTCTGCCTTAAGAAGCCCACTGCAATTTATTTTTAACATCTTCTGTACAAGCCCAGAGACACGTTTGTGACAAAACCCACCATTACACAAGCTGCGGAGCCTATTAATTAGCAGCATTCGTTGGCGAGAGGTATTTATGATGGTGAAATTATGCCTCTAAATAATATTTATTACTATTAAGCACTACCAACACCTCCGTCGGAGCGGTGCTCTTAAATGTGTTTGTGCTGTGAGCAATGTTCCAATTATTGCTCATAATCCATCAGAGTCTCCGTTGTTTTTGTTTATTTTCTTTTTCTTTTTTTCTTTTTTTAGTAACAGCTATGTTTTAAGTGCAATAAAAAGTCCTATTTATTTTTTTAATTGATGAATTATCCAATCTACCGACCTGGTTATTAAAGGGCTTTGTGCTACATTCATAAAATATGAACAGCTTAACAAATGAGGTGTATTACAGTACGTATGAGTCTGATTTATATCGTTATATCCACAGTCATGAATTTATTATAACAACCAAGCGTACCATATGTGCTTGGGAGCACTAATTATTCACCTCATGAAGCAGGACCTCTCCTGACCATCACATGAACATAATAAATCCACGAGATCCATTATTAGATTGAAAGTTAGCTTGCAAAAAAAAATAAATGTGTTTCATACAAGCTGACACAGTAAACTTTTAAAAAAGAAAGAAAACGGAGTACACGTTTTTCGTTATTGATGATTTCTGGTCTAAAATATCCGATGATGCGATAATATTAAAAGCCATTAATAGGTGAGTTTATTACTGTATTTGTGAATACTAAACATGTTTGTCACATCAGTGCCAGGTTCAGCAGCCAAATCCAACTCCCATGCTGCACCACAACTGACAAATATCTCTGCTCTGAATTCCCAGCACTGTCACTCTTACACATATCTGATCCAATCAAACACACAGTATTTAAACAGATTAGTATCGAACCCTTTTTACCAGCACGCTTGACATTTTACATCAGTATAAAGAAATGAATTCTTTTACCTCCACAAGTGCTTGTTCACAAGCCTCTAAAATGTAAAGGTGTTATCTTTAACCACTAAAATTCGGTGTAAGGTTATCCCAACATCTCTCGCAGAAAGCCAACAGTGTCCTGGTTAAATTTAATATCAAACTCGCGATGCTAATGTTATTCGCTTGTTTATACTGATTGAAAATGTCTGATAAGTCGAGTTCCCGTTCGGCTGTTAAAATGGAACGGCGGTGGAGCACTAAAGAGCGGTTGAATACATCCAGAGTGCTGCTGTTTCATGTCGTCTGTTCGTTATAGCAGCAAGGTACGTAGTATTGTGTGGTATTTGATGCTAGCACCAGAGCAGGAGTATGTGGCTACAGGATTAATGCCTGACGTCAATAACGGCTTCCTGATGAGAAACTTATTGCTTTTGTGAGATCAGCCAATAATTTGGTTTGAAGAGACATAAAGTGTTTATCATAATCCTCAAACCCTGCAGAAATCTCCATCTACCGTGACTTCTCTATTTACTATATATATAGTATGTATATGATTACTTTTCTAAGTTTGGTATTTACTTCAAATCTCCTGTGTTGTTCAGACAGACAGACAGACAGACAGACGGACAGACGATGAGGTGTGCAGTGACGTGAAAGCTCAGTAGGAAGCCTGGAAAAGCAAGTCGAGCAACACAAACGCACAACACTAAAGAGGAACAGGAAACGTTTACTCGTGAACATGTATTCAGAATTCACCTAATAATTTGATTATTATTTTTTATTTTTTGCTTAATATTTTTGAGGAACAAAAAACAAAACAAAGTTTTCTATTTTATTATCATTCCTTTTTTTTTTTTTTTTTTAGATGCCCAGATTGAATTGTTTAAGACAACTGCTCTACTCGACTGTTTTGAAGCTAAAAGCCTCATTTAGATTTTCCACACAGACCCAGGATCCCATGGTCCTTGGGATTACATATAGGGATTATATCTAGTTTGTAAATGGGTTTGTAAAAGCAGGGAGTAAGGAATACAGAGTCAGGACAAATGCAGGAAGCTCTTTCAGCTTGGCCTACATCAGAGAACCAGATTGAGGTATTTTACATAATGCAGTCTGCAGCTGACGATTTTGGGAAACTCAAGGGAGCGGGAATGAATTAACAACAAAAAAAATAAATCGAGAGCTTATAGTTAAAACTACTAGAGCAACATGTCAGGCTTCGGTTCAAGAGAGTTCTGACTCAGGTGGCCTGAAGCGTGAGTGCTCTGATGATGATAAACGAACACGGAGGATAGAAGAAAAAAAACCGACTCGTGACATAATAGTGAAGGGATAATAAAGAGAAACTACATGGAGGTCATGCCAGTGGAAATGTCTAAAATCTGTCAAGGTTACAATATTAAACATTGGGGTGGGGGGGGGGGATCAATCATTTGAACTAAATCAGATTATTTTCTCTAATAGAGATATTTTCATGTCATTTTGACGCGGTCTGACAGTAACAGGGTAAAATATATGAGAGTAAATATGGGACACAAAGATGATTTTAGTCACTGTCAGATTCTCTCTGTAGCTTATTTGCACACACACTTTCCCATCAAGAGGATCCCCGAGCATATTAAGGTGTTTGTTGTGTCTATTTCCATAAATATTGTTTAGATCTCTAACAAGGGCACAGTGTCATGATGTGAAGTGCCACTTTATCGGAGCTCCCTGTGGATTTTTTTTTTTTGTTTGTTTGTTTGTTTCCGTCTGTATGGCCCGGCTGAAGCTCGCTGCCTCGCCTGATTGTTTCTAAATGAGACGAGAGCTGACTATGAACCTGTCTCTGAAGCTCTTCAGCTTTTAACATCAATGCTGCAGTGAACTAAAGTAAAAACAAAAAATGGTCCTAGCCATAAATGTTTGGTTAATTAATTAGTGCATAAAACTGTTAGAGGTAAATAATTGATTCAGGCTCAATATGTTGTACATAAGTAGCTTGGAAACAGCTTTTAATGGTGGACTGTAATTGCTGAATGGACTGACAAACTAAAGACATGACCAAAAATTTACGAAACAACAAAACGAGCTAAAACGACAGCAAAAAAGCTAAAACAACAGCAAAATTTCGACATCAGAAAACACACAACAGCACTGAGGGTTAAACGGAAGCATTACACTGAAGTTCACATGCAGGCTGCTGATTAAACACGGTGAAGAACAATGACGTGAACAAACTACTGCACTTTCTTAAACCATTTTATGCAAAGTTACTGTTCAACTGCATTTATTCGACTTTTTCGTTTATTTGATATTGATGAGTAATACGGTTAGAATGACTTCAGATAGGATTTTAGGCTTATCATATTTATTTAAAGGGCAGGGCATTTAAAATAAAAGGAGGTTAATGACAGTTCATTAAAAAAAATCAGGAATTAAAGCATCAGAAGATTCATTTATGTTTTTATTCCCTTTTACTGTCAGCATGATGCTGCCGTGTAGCCGATCAGCAACGTGGATGTGGGGATAAATAAAGCCCTGCCCTTTACGTTTTGACCTAAAGTGATGTGTTGTTGGTTTTGTTATGGTGTTTTTGGTTTGCCGTCACATTTTCTGCTTTGCTGAAGCGTTTCTGGTTTATTAACATTTTTTGCATTTTACCTTTTAGTTGGGGTTTAAAATGAGATAGATAGACTGACCACAAAGGTCTTCATTACAAATGAAGTAACAAGCAACTTTAGATATGCTGATATGGATTTTAGAGGTTCTCTGTGTTTGGGATTTCGTCCCCTTTTTTGCTTCATTGCCAGAGTGACTCGAGCTGAAGTGGACGCTACACGTTTCCATAAAGCTTGATGATCCATGTTAAATCAAATCCATCAGCGTGTCAGTGGAAGGGGAAGAATAAAACTCATGGAAACTCTGACCTTTTGTGTTTACATTTAAACGGTGACCTAGAAATCGTGCAGCATCTTGAATACTGAATTGTCCTAAGAACCTGCAGAAAATTTGAGAAACTCAAAAACGTAAAAAAAAAAAATTAAATAAAAATAAATAAATTTTAAAAAATGACACATTTTTAGGAAGCATAAGATAAATAAAAAATAAATAAATTCTAATTTTATTTGTCACGACATAAATATACATATAATAATAATAATAATAATAATAATAATAATAATAATAATAATAATAATAATAATAATAGATATATAAATATAAAGTTTCTGGACAGTATTTTTTATTTATTTTATTTCTTTTTAAAGAACATTTCACTACATCATACTGTGTATGTTATTTATTTTTATTTATTTATCTTATGTTTCCTAAAAATGTGTCATGGCTCATACCAACACTGAACCCTGACTCCATTTCACATTTTCCACGCGGCGTAAGTAACCGACCTGTCTTTATTTGTCCTCTGAACATTTCTGACACTTGAATCACAGCACTGAAATGTGAGCGTTCGAAAGACAAAGCCTGAGCTCTCACACTGATAATTTTGGTCTCCACTTCAATCAGCCCCTACAGTAATCACATCAACCTCTATCTCCATCTCAACCCATGCCAACTTCTTCGCTCTTTCCTAAAGACCAGGAGCCTTTTGTCAGTCCAAGGGACCTCACCAGAAATGCTCTATTGTTTAAAACTAAATCAAACACCAGAGGGGGATTGAGATCAAATAATTATTGTAAGTTTAATTGGCCTTTTTTTAGGTTTGGGACTTATTAAACTTTGATCGAAAAATGTCATTCCTTTTCTTCGTGTCAGCATAATTGCACCAATGAAAATCATGAAAATTGCATATGATAAAAAGAAAATTACATAATCCCTTAGCAGCAATGTGAGTTCCTCTGGATCAAGATTCAGCAGCCTTAACAGCATTTCTGTCTCACGCAGCACACTGACACACGTTACTAATAACATGCCGTGATTTACAATCCAGCTCCTTTTTATTTTCAGAATTAAAACTCAACTCAATTAGGAGAATAATCGCATATATAGATATTTACCATGTTCCATACTGTGGGAGTCAATTGTAAAATGAGTGCATGAATATTTTATAAAGGGCTTTAAATTTTAATGAACCAGGAGTGTTAACTATATAATTTTTAAGATCGGTCCGAGCGCAGACGAGGAGTGAAAGAACCCAGAGAACGAGAGTGGGATGGCAGGATGAGACGGCACGATTAGAAATGTTTGCGACAGACGGGAGAAGAGAGATAAAATCCTTCCCTGATGCGGGCGGAAGATCCCCTGCAGTTTGTAGGCACACATTTGAGCACAAACACAAACGTAATTCACACAAGCGAAACCTGTTACATCTGCAGCGCACAGGCACAGATGAGTACAAACTACTGTACACATTAGTAATACAGCTTAGAATTTATAACAACAATAAAGCTTAAAACGTTGAAATAAGCCGGTGTGATCGTGATTTATGTCTGTAATTACATTATTTGTTTCAGGGATGTTCGATCATCGGAGGAACATGCTTTAAGCACACAGTGAGAATGTTGATTCCCAGTGTACAATATGATACTATACTACGTTCAACTCTTTTGCATAACATTTTGTTTAGAAGGTCAAAAGGCACACGGCAATGCCACTGTGTATCTAGTGCTCTAAACAGCTCAAGTCAAGTCAAGAAGCTTTTATTGTCATTTCAACCATATACAGTACAGTATAGCTGTTGCAGTACACAGTGAAATGAGACAACGTTTCTACAGGATCATGGTGTTACATAAAACATAGACAGGGCTATAAGGACTTAGTAAGTAGTCCTAGATACATAAAGTGCATCTGTGCAACCTGGTGCAAACAGTGCAGGACAAGACAAACAAGACAGACAAGACAGTGAACGACAAAAGACAGTGCAACAAAAAATTACAAGATCTTCACCTTATTTTGGATTTAAACATGAAGTAAAATGGCAAATAAAGTCGATATCAGCTTTACTTTTCTACTGCTGTTGTATATTGGTAAAAAAAAAAAAAAATAGATAATAACCAGACATCCTGGATCGAGTGCTATTTTATATGCTGCTGAATGACGAGAGTGGGAGATATATTGCTAAGTGAAAACAAATTTCACTGTAATTTTTTTATTAGAATAATTTGATTACATTTTATTTGTATAGCACTTTTAACAATGGACATTGTCTCAAAGCAGCTTTACAGAACATAAGAAACCAAATACAAAAAGTTTCATATTATACAAAGATTACACAAAGGTTCAAGATCAATATTAGACGTATATTTATATGTGTTTGTATTTATCCCCAATGAACAAGCCTGAGGTGACTGAGGTGTCTGTGGCGAGGAAAAACTCCCTTAGATGGAAGAGGAAGAAACCATGAGAGGAACCAGACTCAAAAGGGAACCTCATCCTCATTTGGATGACACTGGTGGGTGTGATTATAAATATACAGTCAGACAATTGTGGATTGATGAGGAAGTCCGCATGTTCTTTTAGAATATACAAATACTTAATGAAGCAGAGTCCAACTATAAGTGGTAAAGGTGTTGGTCTACTGATCAGAACACTGCTTGGCCACTGAGCAAGGCCCCTAACCCTCAACTGCTCAGCTGTATAAAATGAGATAAAATGCATGTCAGCATCTGGTTGATGCTCTTATAGAACAGAAGCCATTATTTTGTCACATATACATTACAGCACACTGAGAGGGCTAAGGGCCTTGTGCAAGGGCCCAACAGTGGCAGCTTGGCACCTTTGATCAACAACCCAGAGCCTTAAACACTCTTGAGCCACCATTACCCACCACTGCCCCACTTCTTGAGCAACATACATTTTATCTTATTTTATACAGCTGAGAAATTTTGGGTAAAGATCCCTGCTCAGGGGCCCAGCAGTGGCAGCTTTGTGGACCTGGGATTCAACCTTCTGATCAGTAGACCAACACCTTTGCCACTGAGCTACTACAACCCACAAAAGTGTAGTGAGCAATGTGATAACAACAACATTCGTCTAGCAAAATACTGACAATAAAGCCACTAGACTTCAACCTCAGTCACATGAACTATAATCTGAACAAACAACCCAGAACATCGCTGCATTTACAGCAGTCGAGACTGAATGCTCTCCCTGTAATTAATCAATCCCTGTATTGTTTAAGTTCTCATCATTTCATTTTAAGCTGCCCAAACAGGATTCTTACATCAGGTGGATTGTATATAACTCATGTAGAAGCTGACATAGCTGATGCTTCTGAAATTTCTGCAAATTTGACTGCAGCACTAGAGTACATGTATCTGACTGGGCAGGCAATTTTTGGATTACAGGTTTCTTACCCTTTCCTTGTGAAAAAAGACGTTTTACATGAGGTTTTTTTTCCCTCACACGTTCCACACTTTCTGGTCCATTTTCTTGTACATTTTGAAAAGGTCATGAAATGTATTATGGAAAGGGAAACCGTTAAACACTATGTGCATAACTGAGCCAGTGTCAATGCAGAAGACAACAGATCTACAGTAGATGACCTTAAGTGTCTTATTACCAGATCAGAACTTCCAGCGTTTTTATCGTTGTTGTTTTTTAAACATTTTCAGAATTTCCAGACCTTCTTCACATTGCACTTCACATTCACATCTCCATCAGGACAATCACAGAAACTTTGATAATGTCTAATGAATTCTCTTTGTAAACCCACCTCTTTACTTGCACATACATCCTTCACACAGACTAGCTGCCTTTCACAAATACATGCACACAAAATTACACAGGATTCACACCACCATTTTTCACAAGAACATTCATCAAACACGACCCCACAGACACCCCACCCCCACCCCCAACACACACACACACACACACACACACACACACACACACACACCTTGCCAATCTGATAAATATGAGAAGGGAGACAAGGGATAAAACCCAACAGAAGGATCAATTTAAATGATCTATGAAAGATATTAGTAATGACATTTATGAATACTTTATGGAACATTGAGAATGTTGTCATAAATTTTGATGTAAGGAAATGAGGCAGGAATATTAAACAAACAGCATTAAACTTTGAACAAGGCCTCCACGTCAATTCAAGTGAGCTCACAGAAAGTGAAGGGAGAAAAGACTGCGGGACAGGAGACGAGTACTTTGTCATCCAGCAGCTATTCTGGAAGTGACAACAGGGCAGAGAAAAGCTGAGTCACTGCCTGAGCCAGAGGAAGGAGAACTTGGAGAAAACGGGTCATTATACTCATGGTGCATAAATAATATGAAACAGAAGCCTTTATTTTTCACATGTACAATATAGCACAGTGAACTTCTCTCTTCACACTTCACAACATTTTGGAATTTGGGGTCAGAGTGCAGGGTATGGCATGAAATAGGGCCCCTGGAGCAGTGAGGGTTAAGGGCCTTGCTCAAGGGCCCAACAGAGGCAGCTTGGTGAACCCTGAACCACCAATCAACAACCCAGAGCCTAAACCACTTGAGCCAAGGGCATTCACTAAATTCCAGGGGTTCCGTTACCACTACATAAAGTGGGCGTGTTTCTGGAGGTCTTGGGAAAACGCCCTCTTTCAAAAAATAAAGAGCATACTACGATGGATAATGAAGGACAAAACAGTCATATAGGTAGATTTTATATTTCATATCTATTGTGCTTTATTATCTTACAGTTAAGCTATTTTTGAAAACAAATAAACAACCAAAAACTACGGTTAGGGTTAGGGTTAGATTATCAAATAGCCTGCCCGATGCAATATCTGTTACGCTGTTCTGAAATCCCTGGAAATAAGTGCATCCCTTAAGCCAAGCATGTACCAATAATGTTTTTTTTTTTTTTTTTTTATTTATTTATTTATTTATTTATTTATTTATTTATTTATTTTCACTTTTTAACGACTGAATCTTTTTTAAATTGTTATTTTATCAAGTTACTTTTTAACCATTTCATGACCAAAGTGCAGAAAAACAAAATACCACAGAAATCTAACCGCAGAGTATTGTTCCGAGCTTAGTTGTAATTATCTCATAAATCAATAAAAGTTTTCTCCAGAATGACTGAGAAGTTTATAAAATAGCACGTGATCCAGCGTATCCAATTTTTTTTTTGACCTGTGCATTACTGTACAGTATATTAGATGAATTGGATACATTTTCTGTTGAGGTATTAGTGTGGTTGTGTTGTTAATGATGTTCTTGTTGAATATAATATTATATGTTCCACACAGCTCACAGTTTTTGTTTGTACTGGTTGTCAAAAATGTGTTCTGCAAATTACTGATCAGATAATAATAGTGAAGCGTTTACTGAGAGTTACTGAGACAGTGAGTGATTAACTTCCTCAAATTTTTGGTCATATTATTCTACTAAATGCTTTCCTTTCATTGGCTCCCTGCTGCACTACATGTGTTTATAAATTCTATGTGTCATTCCAATGCATGCTCACTTCTACACATCTTTAATGAATAACGGACACCGTGTAACATCTAGCCAAAATCAGTCATGCCAAAAATTCCTCTCCACACCAGTAGAAGGCACACACACTCACACTCACACATTTATTGTTTTCATGTTTCACATGTCTTGGATTTACTTTACATTTACACCATTTGACAGATGCCTTTATCCAGATCGATACTGGTACACAAGGTCGCAGATTAAGAATAGTCCATCAGTCTAAAACTCTAGCTCTGTAGAAGTACACCAAGAGGAACCTTGCCTTGTTCTAGTCCATTGTTTTGTTTGTTTTAATTCTTTTCTTGCCTTTTGTTACATTTGTGCCAATTATTAAAGTGTCTTCTGGGCTTGCATCAGGTTCCTGAGTGTAAAGTTTCTGCATTTAAAGAAAATATTCTTCTCTAGTCAGAGTTTTTTTTAATTAACATCAGGTCTGTCAACTGTCACGCATTGAGAGTTGGGACTGTAGTCACGCTCTCCCCCCACACATCATATTTCTCACACAAAAAATCTTTTTGACTATTTATCATATATTTAATAATCCACAGCGCCCAAAATGTCGGTCCGCACCGCTGTCTCTATGGAACCGGGCAGGAATCAAGCTTATCATGTTATTAGACACTTATCAGCCAATCAAAAAAAGAGGCTACACAATAGCCAATCAGAAAATAGCACTATCTGGGTAGGATTTAACGCAACAATCAATGAAAATATATATATATATATATTCATTAGAGAGGGTATTTTTGATGGTCGGTTTGAACAAAACCTCAACACAAAACAGCTTGTCTCTGGACGGGACATTGTCCTCAATCATGCCCCTGTCACGCTTGCCTGTCTTCAAAACTTGAGAGCCCTGTAACATGTTCGGTAGGCAATGAAAAAAAAATTCAGTAACCAGCGAACATCAAGATGTCAACACTTGATGGGTTTCACACTGCTATGGCTAAAAAAAGTGGTCAAAAAATGAAGCAAGGGCAATACCTTAGGTCAGGCCACACACAGTATACCAGTATATCCGGAGCTTTACCATCAGGCAATATACTTTTAAAGGTAAAAAGTCTTTTATGGGAGAAAGAATGGCAACTAATGGAAAGAATAGAAGCTGAGTTGGAAAAAGGGAAAGACGGGTAAAGTAAGTGGTAATTATAGATTGTGTACTTTGGCAGAAGGTCGAATTATTTTAAATCCTGTGACTAGCTTGTGCAGTGAGGCATTGCATCTTGCCTTGAAATCCCACTGAAGGTCGTCGAGTGCTAATCGAGTTCTACCTAATGAGTTCCAGGTAGAACAATTCTTAACAAGGTCATGTTTATAAAGCCCTTAATAAAGTCAAGCTCACTTCAAGAAAAAAAAAACACAGTTTCCCGTCTATTCCATAATACATCTAAAGGTGTCATGGCAACATTGGCAGAATGTATGCAGAGAAGCATTTTCCTGCTGTTCAAGAGAAAAGCATGAAATGTGATGCAATATGGGGGCTGCATTACTGCAAGACATTTCTAATGTCAATGGATTTAAAGCCAAACTGTTTTCAGTCTTCAACAACAGATTATCCATATTTTGTCTGAGATGGTTTCTAAATTTTGATATTTTTTCAGGCTTGGAGGTGACTGCCTATATATTTTATAGAGCCTTGCACAAGAACTTCACAGGTTTGGTTTAATTTCACAATATGGAGTCACCTAAATTATCCATGTGCTTATAAAATAGCAGCTGATCCAGCAAATCCAATTATTTAGCTTTTTCCTCACAAACACCACAAACGTTTGCAAAAAAACAAAAAGGTAAAAAAAAAAAAAGTTTGCAAACTGATGTTTGGACAGTTGGACATACTAGCTAGCATATATACGTGTGTGTATGTGTGTGTGTGTGTGTGTGTGTGTGTGTGTGTGTGTGTGTGTGTGTGTGTGTGTGTGTGTGTGTGTGTGTGTGTGTGTGCGCAAATGAGGTATCTGTGACATGTCATTGTTTTAATGCACAAAAATGATCTGCAATGTGAGCCACGGCATCAACTGCGATATGATATTCCTTTTAAGGCTTCTTCTGCAATGTGAATAGAAACACCAATAGACTCAGAATTTAGTAGTGACAAAGTTTTCTCTTCTAAGTATTTTTCCTGGGTAAGACAAACCTGGACATACACAGAAAGTGTTCAAGACAGGTTGTCTATGCTCTGTGTAGAATATGCTGAGCTCACTCCAAACACCACGACACAAATTCATATGCACTGGTTACTCTGGTTATTGCTATATTAAAGGCCAGTTGTTATGCTTGAATACATTCCTAAAGCAAATATTGTGCTTTTTTTCTTAAAATAATAAAATACAATCTCTAGAAGTTATTTGCAGACTCAGCAGTCATGTACATAGACTCAACTTCTAAGTTCATCAAAAAAAAAATTAAAGAATGAAGAATAATTTCCTACTCGCATGAACTTACTGAATAACGGAATCCACTCATATACTGAAGCAGTTTAATCTCGCACTGTACATTCTGCAGAACAAGCAATATGCGTCTCGGATTTCATGTATATCAAACAGCGTTTCCTGTCAAGGTCCTTCATCGAGAGGTATCTTCTCACGGGAAATTCAGCGTGAAGTGTACTCTGTTTTAGAAAGCTAGTACAACTACTGTTTTTTTCTTGTCCAGTTACATATTAGTGAGGTTCCCTAATGTCCAACACCATGATGTCATTACGGGTAAGAGGTTATAAAATAAAATAAAAATAAAATAAAAAATCCCTGCACATACTGTATAACTCAGCAGAAATAGAATAAAAAAAGGTTCACTGAACCTTTCTCTGAGGAAACCAAGAAAGACATTTAAACCAACAGTTCAAGATTTAATCTAGACAGAAGGGATAGAAATACCATTCGGAAGATTTTGGAATTGACTGAAAATACATAAGACTGAACTGAAACCTCCCAAAACATGGATTATGCCTCTCATTTGTACCTGTATTTGTGTCTTTTATGAATCTGAACCGTATCTGTTTATTCCAGATGATGTATACATATTCACCTAATTTAAATAATCCACAATCAAACTCTGATCCATGATCAAATTGTTTCCAGACATTTAACAACTGAATAAAATCTACTCTTAACCCTACTTTTACCTCAAACCTCAACACATATAGCCATTCACTAAACCTCACGTTTAAAATGATTAATTGAATCGCAGCATGAATCCACAGCAGAGGGTGCCCTTATTAAGCCATGGCTGCATAGCAAAAGACTTTGTATTCAAGTAGCACCTGTTGGAATAATGCACACATCCATTGCTGGGAATAATTATAAGGATTTGCAGCAAAGGGGCCATGCTGTAATTGCAGTGACTGGCACAAGCAGCTAGAACCTCGAGCTTGGAGATAGAGACTGGCCAAGCTGCCACCACATTAAAAGGGACACAGACATCCACCATAATTAAGTCTCTGTTGCCAAGGCAACACCATTTGATAGTGCCTCACAGGAGTTTGCCTGTGATCACTTTTTTTGTTATTAGCTTTAACTTTAAAGCATGCAGAAATTACAATAATAAAGCGATCTTAATGATGCAGATTTCTTTATGCCAAGTCTTGCGACCGGCAACGTCTTAATATGGACGCACCATTATAAAGAGCTCCTCGCATTGAGCTGCTGTTTGGCTGTCGCCATCGCTCTATTACAAACGACGTTATTTAGCAAATGTCTAAACCGACACCCGCGGGACGCCATGCTTGATGGGAGAATATGTATAATATTACACAAAGCATTAGCACTTCTCAGAGGCCCGATGATTGGTGTTAAGGTTTTCATTACATGAAGTGAGTAATTGCTTGTCACTCTGATCTGGCATGTCCCACAATCATCTTCACGCTGGTGTTATCAATCAGACGTTAAACTGCTGACGAGCTGCCGTGCTCGCTCTTTAAAAAGAGCTACTGCATACTTATTGTTTTTTTTTTCTTATCCATAAATGTGCCTTGTCTAAGCTCCGAAGAGAAAAAATTAGTGTAAAGTCTCCCGCTAAAAGTGTACTCCTAAAGGAGAATGCGTTGTGATGTTTCTTAAAAGCTGACCAGGAATAAAGCCACCCGGATGCCTGTGTCAGGTGGGCAGATTGTTATTTCAAAGTCACAGTTCAAAATTTTTCTAGACTTACATCAATCTGAGCAACTATAGCCAACTGTTGGCAGCATTCAAGGGCAGTTAGCTGTTTCCTCTGAGTGTCTTCAGTCGACGTAAGCATGAGCAGCGTTTCAGAAAGGTGTAGTTTGTCCCTGCTTCACATTTCTAAGAGGAATTTACTTTGTCAGTTGAGAGGTTTAAGCTTTCTATTGACCAATCTTTTTCTATTTTTCAACTTGTATATGCTTCTACCTTTTTATATAATGACGCAGATAAAGAAGAAAATACATGTTTAGCATCTACGGTTTCCTCTCTGACCTGAACTATCCAGTGTAATAACCATTTCCGTCTATTGTAAATTGTTATACGTATGCATGTAACAGTATTCATATATAATGGCAGCAGGAAATGACATGAGAGTCTCAGAGCCTGTTATGACAGTCTGAGCCACAGCCTCTGAGTTTGTTCACAGATTCTGCATCAGCCTTATAAACAGAGATTTGAGCAAAGTTAATTTCCAGGTTTTAAAAACACACAGAGTTCAAGAACATTTAGCTTCATTCTCTTACTGAAGTAAAAAAAAAACTAGAAAAAAAATCAACGGACTGAGCAGGCAGCAAGAAGGGAGGTCGCATAGGGAGATCAATAGCTCAATGGAATTAGCCAGGCTTTAAAACTTGCCTGTCAATCATATTTACTGAGGCTTGCTTTCAGCAGCCAAGGACTGCTCAATACTTAAAATCCAGCAGGTTGAAATGATTTAACACAGTAGCTGCTGTCCAAACCCATTTGCCTCTAAATCTGGCTAAACAAAAAAAATGCCTTGTTAACGCTGTGGCAGTGAGGCTTCATTACATTCAATACATTACATACAAGTGTTTCACTCCTAGAGAGATGGAATATGGAAAAATGTGGTTTGCAGCATGTTTCCACACATTTATCTTGAAAAAAAGTCACTATCACATCACTTTCACAGTCTGTTCGCTTGACATTTTTAGTTATTCCCAGCTCACATAATGCTCTCATAAAAATGAGCATAACAGCTATTCCTAGTCCTGTTAGTAGGCATCAATTAGTAGTTAATGATCTGACACCTGACTCAAACTAAACTTTACTACACCTCCGGGTGAGAGGAGCTGTCAACTATATACCAGCAATAAAAAGTGCGCTCTACCATTGAGTAGTTAAATGCCCCGGGAACAAAAATGGGGGTCAAGAGCATTGGCCTGAGCAGATCTGGGCAAGAAGAGTCATAGTGCACCATGGGAAAGCCACAAGGCTGAGCACGATGAAGGAGGACATGAAGCAAATGCCCACCTGTTCCTGCTGAACCTGACTGGGCAGCGGGCACACAGGGTCTCCCTGGGGTGCTTTAATACACCCACTCCATCTGTTGCCTGGAGAAGTGAAGGGCATCATCGGCCAAGAACACAAGGCCTTTCTCCCACCCTGCCATACCCCTGCCCTGGCCTCACCACCAAGCCTACAGAGTCTTGCTTTTGCTTTAATACATTATCAAACTCTTTCTGATTTACTGTAGAAATGTGGCTTGCTTATTCAAGTTTGTTTACAGATTTTTACTAGCTAACTAAACAGTCAGATAGAAACCAATGATAGCAACGAATGTGCATTTTGTTTTAAAAACAACACAGAAAAATCCAAATACTAGAAAAAGTAACGCTAGTTAGCGTTATTCTGCATCCGTAATACACAGCTAACACAGCTACAGTAACTAGCACACCTTCTATACATTAGATTTGTAAGCTAGCTACTTTAGGTTAGCTTTAAGAGTGTCGCTACGGTGAGCTTCACGGGCATGTCTGTTCATTACTTTAGAAATCATATATAATATATATAGATAATATAACACAGAATATATTAAATGTCAACCATCAAATTTCACCTCTGGGAATGTAGTCTACAATATGATGTCAGTAATAGCATGTGCAATGCTAGCTAGTTGGTTTGGACACCATGTTTGATATTATTATCAGGGAATAGAAGAATAGAGAAAAGGGATGACAAAGTTTTCTCTACATTGCTCCTGTCCTACAGTCCAATCTTTCTGTTAATTAAAGACTACCTGTTGAAAGGCACGGGAACTGCCTGCTCTCTCAGCAACACAGGGAAAACAAGTTTGCTCCAGTATGTGGAGTTGACAAAAAGTAGATAAGTGCACGTGGCTGAAGCTTTGTCAATCAGACCCGGTACTAAATGTTCTTTCTCTGAGTTGTCATGCTCTCTCTCTCTCTCTCTCTCTTTCTTTCTCTCTCTCGCTCTCTTAATTTCTCTCTCGCACGCGGTCGTAAATGATTATTATCAATTCAAAAGCTCCCTTTATTCTAATTGCCTTGTAAATAAACTTACTTGTCATTACTTCTCAAGCCAATTACATGCTGTCTAATGGCAGTGCTTAATTAGCAGACATTCTGCTGGAAAAGAGCGAGAGTGGGAGACAGGAAAGAAATGAATGGAAGAGAAAGAAAAATGTTGGTGAGGGAGAAAGGGGATGTGTTCAAAGCCTAATTACACAGTCGTCAAGTTTTTTTTTCCAGTGTGAGTACAATGGCCAGCAGTCAGTCTCTCCCTCACCGATGTGTCTCTCAGACGATGCGGAATGGCCAGCGCACAATGCCCCTCGTTCGGGGGTGTGACCTGCGAGCCACAATCACACACTTTGCCAAGCCAGGCATTTAAGGAAAAAAGAGAGCATAAGCTTGTTCAAGAAAAAAAATCACTCTCCATTTCTCCTGGTGTTAATCAATGCGCACTCAACACTGACATGCTATATTTTTCTTTATCCTAATATACAAACTGTGCTGTTAGGATTCATCATCCTGCTGTTATACCTTATTATATATATATATATATATATATATATATATATATATATATATATATATAAAACATCATATAATCATTTATCCCTGTGGATGAACCTGAAAGAATTTGTCATTGGCTGAGTAGGTTTTAATTATCACAACCAGAGTACCCAGAGGAAACCCCCGAGGCACAGGGAGAACATGCAAACTCCACATACACAAGGCAGAGGCAGGAATCGAACCCCCAATCCTGGAGTGTGAGGCGAACGTGCTAACCACTAAGCCACCGTGCCCCGATGTTGAATACATATAGAGTTATATTCATTTAAATGTTTTTAATGTGGCAAAATATAACATTCAGGACAGCCAAACTGCAGACAGAAGCTGTCTTTCATTAGGCCAAGTTTAAGAAAGGTGAAATTTTTTTTTTTTTTAGACCAAAGGGACTAATGGTACAATTTAGGACCTTTAACATGTGGACATGTAATTATTTGCCTTTGAATGGGTAAATAGGACATCGTGGATTAATGGGTAGTATGTTTGCCTCACAGCACCAGGGTTGGCGTTAGATTATTCCTCTGCATTAAGTGTGTGTGGAGTTTGCATGTTCTCCCTGTGATTCAGGGGTTTCCTCCAGGTACTCAAGTTTCCTTATCCAGAACAAACACACTGTTGTGGCCTGACTAGCATTTCTAACTAGTGTGTAGTATGTGAATAGGTGTTTAAGTGTGTGTGTGTGATTGTTCCCTGCATTGGGTTGGTTCCCTGTCCAGTGTTCCCCCACCATGTGCCCTGTGTCCCCTGTGAACGCTAACCAATGCAGAAAATAGATGAATGTATGAATATGTGTGATAAATACTGTGAACTAATGACTAAGATAATCATTAATCATGCTTTCTAAAACCTGTGAGATGTAAAGAAACTTCTATTTAAGTTCTGTTACCATGTATGAGTCAATAAAATACCCCTAGAGCATAATCCATAAATGCAGTTTATTTGAGCAAGATGAGATTGTGGCCTGTTCTGCTCCTGTTATCAATAAACACCAATCTGATGAGAATGTGGGCATGATTACAGTAGTGGTAAATGACTCAGATCTATACATTGGATCACATTCTATCATAGCTATTTTCTGATTTCCTCTGTGTGTGTGTGTGTGTGTGTGTGTGTGTGTGTGTGTGTGTGTGTGTGTGTGTGTGTGTGTGTGTGTGTGTGTGTGTGTGTGTGTGTGTGTTTGTTTTTAATATAAGTAGGTGGCCAGCGTGATCACGTTTCTCTTATCCCTGTTCTGCCACTTTTTGCCCCAATATCAGATGCTTCTCTTGCCCTATCCACCACCCAATCAGGCATGTCTGGCTCAAGTGACTGCACATAAAGGAGGAATATTGAACAGTATGGGGATTTCCATTCAGAACCTTTAAACAAATTTTGAAAATATAAAAATAAAAACCTGAATGAAATTCATATTAAAAGACATAAAATCCAACAAGGCCTTTACTGTATATCCCAAAAATTCTTTCGTTCTTATGTTTCGCTGAAGCTAAGATGTGCTTCATGATTGGTGGAAGCGTTTTCTTTCTAAATAAATGCTGATGTAGGCGACATATGACAACATAAGACGAGATGCTTTAGCACTATATATGGTATACAGTATAGCTAGACAGCTGCAGAGGATGCTCGTGCTGTTCGACCAAGTAAAAGAAGTGCAAGTTCTCAAATTCATCAACACTCAGGATAAGGTGAGCACTAAAGACGAATGAATGGAACAATACTTAAATTACTCTGTTTTTTTTAGATGCCATGTGTGTGCAAAGCTATGTGAAAACATATGTAGACTTTCGATATGATCATGTCTTTTCTTCTTAACCACTTATACATTATCATTTAGATTCGCATGCCTGTTGATGGAAACACAAATAATTGTTCTTTGGTTGAAAGCTTTAAAATACATTTAAAATTATAAATGTTTGAGATATGCACTTGTTCTCATTTTATCCGATTTTCTTCACTCCTTCTTCAATTTCAAATTTCTTACTTGGCTCAAATTTCTTAATGCTCTGATTTGCTTGGCATTAGACGATACAGTATGTGTATTAAGCCGGTCGTGACGTTGCGCTTTGATGCTACAGCCCTAAAGGAAAGGCTGCTTGGAGATGTAAATAGCTCTACTGTTTCTCTGTTTATACGAGAAAATAGTCCATGTCAGAACATTATACTTGTTTATTCCACAGATTATGTGAAATTTCAGTGAAATTAAAGCGTGCATCCACAACGTTTTATGCGTAAACCGTAGCTTGATATACATTCTGTTCAAGTGTTACTGAGACCAAGGCCAAACCCTGGAGGAGTGTGCACAGCATGAATGCAAAGTGTATTCCTTTTTTATGACAGTGGCTTAGGCAAACATGCTCCGCAGCCTACATATTGCTTTTGGCGAACAGAAATGCTAATGCAAATACCACGTGTAAAGTACATCTGTATTATAGAACATGTGTTGGTATGTACTGTGCAGCATGTGTGTCTTATCGATAAACCCCATGAGTCCGTCCGAATGCTTGAGTTCGCCATTTCCAGGAAAGTATTACGTAATTCTTATATAATTATCAAGACAAAATAAAGAATTTAGAATTAAAAGAAAAGAAATGAAAGAAATAAAGAATTTTTTATAAATAAGTTTTATGAAATGGGCTTTCAATGCTACGACGTTCAATATCCTAAAAAGCTAAAAGAACTAATATATCGCTGTCCTCGATTTTGTTTGATGCTAATATCTAATGATTGATCTGTCGCTTCTAGTTTTCCAGAGTGCACAGCCGTATACCGTTTACAATAGAAATTGTGCTTATTGTGCTATATTGGGTTCATTTTGAATTCTAAAGACTCCGGTCTGAAATCCCTCATAACCTGAACCTGCTTTACTTCGACATATTGCACTCTCTCAGCTATTCTTTTTCACTCTTTTGATGTAAATGTCTTCTTTCATATCTGCAGTCCCTCTTCAGCACTGCTAAAGTCATGCCTTTTCTTTTTTCCTCTGAAAGCAGTACAGGCGAATCTCTCTCTCTCTCTCTCTCTCTCTCTCTCTCTCTCTCACACACACACTCTCTCTCACTCTCTCTCTCTCTCTGATACATTTCAAGCCTTTTCCCCTGCTTCTGATCTCTGTATATATCTCCATCAGATAAGGTTTTGCCTAGATGGAACAGAAGAAAAAGCAAAGATATAGTCAATACATGAAGGTTTGTGTGAAGCAAATGTAAAAACATACAATAGTAATGATGATGTGCCCTGTTTGTTTTTCCTCCAGTTTTGAATAAAGTAGAGCACGGATAACAGGACAAGCGAGACACATGCTGAGTGAATGTAAATGCTTTCATTTGTATGTGTAGGCCGATTATGAGAGGTACTTTAGAATCCTCTTTTTCCCAACCCTTCTTGGGCAGACAAGAAGAGTGTGTGTGTGTGTGTGTGTGTGTGTGTGTGTGTGTGTGTGTGTGTGTGTGTGTGTGTGTGTGTGTGTGTGTGTGTGTGTGTGTGTGTGTGTGTGTGTGAGGGGGGATTTTCATTCGATAGAATGGTTTACTTTTAAGCCTGGCCACATATGGAGCCATGATGTTATCCAGCACACTGTACCTGAAACATTTTTGAAGCCGGGTCTCATGGGACACACTGCTATTTGTTATAATAATTACTGGTTATGTGGGTTACAGGCATCGAGAGTGACATTCAATCTGACAGAAATAAACTGCATTGCAATATGTAGAGGTAAAAATGACTTTTGAGACCAGTTTACCTTCCAATTAAGCATATGATTTGAGGAATATGTTTTTAAACTGCAAACCTGTCCTAGCCCTTGTGGTTATTCTGGTTCCATTGTTTCCAGTGGAAAGGTTTGAGAAGAAGTCATTCTGTTTGAGCAAATGATGTGTTTAGTAGTCACTTCAACACACAATCAATACATGTAATACAAATAAATTGTCCCAAATACTCTAACTCTGAAAAAATAATGTTGGGAGTGGAAGTTGGACATAAAGAGGAATAAGGAAGTCCACAGCTGATGCAGTAATAATGGATGTATGCAATACATTTTTCAGCTGGAGCAAAGCTGCCATCTTTCCTACGACCAGATGGCAACATTACATCTCTAAGGTTGACTGATTACAGTGTGCAGAGCCAGAGTTTGAAGAGGAGGGAGGGACCCTGCCTCCCTCTCTCTCTCTCTCTCTCTCTCTCTCTCTCTCTCTCTCTCTCTCTCTTTCTCTCTCTTTCTCTCTCTCTCACACTAAACCCATCTCTAACACTCTCTTCCTGTTCCCAAATGGGAGGTTTTAGTGATGTTTTAGCACCATGTTGCTCATCCAAAGCCCAATATGACCTGCTCTCTACCCTACATCAAAAATCCTTATTTTCACCAAGTGCCTACGTGTCAGTATCGGCCAGAGCAAACGTGTGAACAGGAAGCATCAACACACTCTTCAGTTTCCAGACATTCCTGTTACTCCAGGGCAATTCAAAAAAAAAAAAAAGAAATATTATCTGAGACAAGTCAAAGAGATTTGGGAGGATGATAAAGTGAGGCATGATGCATCTGTCACATGTTGTATGGGATTACAGACACAGCAGTGGAAATGAAAGCCATGACAGAATTACTGAAGTGATACAGTATGTGCATCAGCTCCAGAATTACTGTATGTGAATGTGTATGAGAATACACATGTGTTCATGTGCGAAAACACTACTGTTTAAAAAAAGTACTTTCTGAAAAGAAAGTTAAGTCATTTCTCTTTGCTCGGGCGTTTTTTTGTTTGTTTTGCCATTCTGTAGCAGGGATAGAAATAATTCTAGTTGACCCATGGAGAAAAACAGGGATATAAAAAAATCACAACATGAAACTGCAGAGAGCTCATGGGGGTAGAAGAATAAAGGGACATGCCTTTAAATGAAGGATAAGTCAATTAAAAAGTAATCAAGTTTGTTTTTCTTTTCCTAGGTGTAATGATTCCTTCAAGGGAGTGTACTCTTGTTCTTAAGTTTTTCAGAAGGTGAACTGAGGGCAGATTACAGTTTTTCATACCTCTATAATGACTCTGGAAAAAGCAACTAAATCCCACAATGCTGTGATTCAACATTAAACAGGAAACACACATGTATTCATTTATACCCAACAGATGCACAGCTCTGATAGAGGCAAAGACTTCCTTTAAAATCCACGATCATGATTTATTTTCTCAGATGTTGCTAGCTCAAAAGGAGTGACTTAGATTGGGAACTTCCTTTTTCTTTTTTGTTTTATTCCCTTTCTGTGCCTTTAGTTCTCCTCCTGACATCCACCATCCTTTTCTCTTTCTTTCAGCTCCACTGAGAGCAGGCTGGCAGGCGCAGCCCATCCCCATCTCCTGAGCCCCTAAGGTTTTTTTTTTCGCTCCCTCTCCCTCTCTCTGTCTTTTCACTTTAGTGACAGGGAGCCTTATTCATCTCCAGCCTTGGCCCATAGCACCCAACCAACATCTGCTTATATAACTCGTTTAATTTGAAGTATGTATGCCCCAACTATCAGGCATCTTTCTCTTTTTTCTCTACTCTACTCTTACACTCTCTCTCTCTTTTCTGTAACTCTCTCTTTCTTCTTCTATTCCTTTTTTTCCTCAGTCTCTGTAATATGTTGATACAGAATCAAATAATACCCATATTCTTATAAGAGGCAACAACATTTTCTCACAAAACTGTGCACTTTTACTCAGATCTGATTTAGATTTTTCAGAAGTAAGGCAGGCTTTATCACTTTTCACGCTCTACCAACTAAAAAAAGCCAAAAAGGCATGTATCAGCACTTCTTCCAAAGTGTGAGCTAACCTCCGCAGCTTGTGACTGAGTGAAGGAGCGGGAGGTTCCTGTGTGAGGGCAGCTTGCCCAGGGCCTGTGGCTGGGAGCGGATTGACAAAAGCTAGGACTATGATCAGTAATGCAGTCCCCAGTGAGAGCACAGACTTGTGCACAGGGAAGATAAGGTCTGCCTGGCTGCCTGTTCCTGCTGCTCCAATAAGCCTCCTCACATGGGGTGCCAAGAACCTCAGCGCCCAACTGCGAGGCTTTGGCCCAGCACACCAGTCTATCCATTGCAGAGTGATGCCTCTATTACAAAGGATGCCCCACAGCTACAAGAAAGCCCACACCAGCTGCAGTGGATTATAATTGGAGGAACCATGAATTGCCCTGGACACTGGCAATTGATCTGCCTGTGACAGTCCAATATTTCCACCAGGGAAATAAAAACTTGTATCACATCACAGACTGAGGCTAAGGGTGATGGGGGACTGTGTGTGTGTGTGTGTGTGTGTGTGTGTGTGTGTGTGTGTGTGTGTGTGTGTGTGTGTGTGTGTGTGTGTGTGTGTGTGTGTGTGTGTGTGTGTGTGTGTGTGTTTTAAGCTGCTTCATCATTTGTTTCATATTGTGTATAGTGAGCTGAAGTGTCCCAGAAGAAGACTGCTCTTCTTTGTCTAGCATGCCTCATTCAAATTCAGAAAATATTTTGACTAGGACTGATTTTAAAAACATTGGACTCATGCATTGTGGTGTTGTACAAACACTCGCCTTACACTCATCCTCGATGTGGCACTTTCAAGTACTAAATGCAACTCCTTTTGTGCCAGATTTAGAACTGGATTTAAAAAAAAAAACAAAAATTCAAGCTATTCTTTTTTACATTTTTTTTTTAAATAAACTGTTGAGGATATTTTGTTCAACACCCAAATCTGTTCCTGTGTAAAGCCAAAGTAATATCTAGTCAATTCAACAAATAAATGAGTTTTTTTTCCCCAGAGGCCTTAATCCTAAGTTGTTTTGTTACCTTCTTTTTCCTTCATCATCCAAATAGGCAGATAAGACCAACTTCTAAATACTAATTCAACACAGTTATGAGAATGTGATTAAAAATGAAAACATTGCTCAGAAAGAAATGAAATAAAAACATTCTAAGTATTCGATCATTCAAATTCATTTCACTTCTTAACCTGCTGTTTACATGTCTCTCAATCCTTACCTGCTGTTTACATGTCTCTCAATCCTTACCTGATGTTTACAAGTCTGTGTACAGTCGATGAATCACATATAATCTATCGTTCAATGTTTCCAGTAGACATTATTTTTGTTCTACTGACAGGATTAGGTTCACATAAAAAAATATTAAAATATCAATGAGAATGCTGAGAACGATCAGAAATACTCCAGGACAAAAAGATGGCAGAGAAAAAGAAAAAAAATCTACTTGAATTAACACCATTCTTCTTCAGCTCAGCTCTTACATAAATAATTTGGCAATTACACAGTAAATATCCAGCAATTAACTCTGAACCTATACCATGTTTATCTATTATTTAATAATATTAATTTTGCATGGCAACATTACAGATGAATAAACCATAAGGAAGGGTGAGGGCAGAATTGTGCAACTGTCACATTAATTCTGATTAAACTGATAGTTATTTTGATCCAGATGAGCTAAAAAACAACAACAAAAAAAAACCCTGTCATCAGAAATGGCTGAAAGCTAAACTGGAAGCAGCGAAGGAGACAGACGGAGCATAAAGAGGGCATTTTTAATGATTGAAATTATGTTTAATGTCCTAACCATTTTCAATTCTATTCAATTTCTTATGATTGCTGTAATCTTTCACTATATAAAACCTATTGGCTGAAAAGACTAAATTCAAGCCAGGCCATTTAGGCAAAGCACAATAGACTGATTTTTTTTAAAGTGTGTAGTCAGGCGCTCAGATGTATCAGCTTGGAAAACAGTGCACTGTATCTTGTAACAAAACACCGGGTAAATCAAGGCTCGTCTGTGCTTAGCCTCACATCTCATCTCTTTGACAGAAAGTAATGCACTCTCTTTTCATCTGGGGGCCATGCCTGTATTATCGGTCTATTAGATGTATGGCAAAGCAAGACAATATTAATGGTCCTTCTCTGCAGCCAAACACAAGAAGGCTCAGAAAAAGAAAGCACTCTCAGCTCTACTCTCAAGGCCAATGATTGCATACTAGATCAAAGCGAGTAATGACTGCTCTTTTACTTTGGTAGCACCACTGATATTCTTGCTTGGCGTCAAGACTTCTGCAATACTGCATAATTAAATAATTAGGGAAAAATTTGTCCTTACACATCAAATTTTTCATTAACCTTAAAACAATAAGATGAAGCCATGAGAACACCATCATCCTAATCTGCATAAACCAAATTCAGCCAGAAGAGGCCCAAAACAAGGCCAGTGCTGCATCTGACATCATTGTCGGATCATATTAAACCAACCCATGCAGGAACAGCGAGCTTTCCACATGAATGCACAGGCTAGTGATCTAATTTCTCCCGCTATGCAGTGAACTGAAAAAAATAGGGATGGGATTGTGGGTAAGGGAGGGAGGTGGGGTTGAATAAAGTCAAAGAAGGGGGCACTGGAGCTTTTCGACTAATTATAAAGCATAAGCCTAATTGGAAACTAAAGTACTTATTTCATGTAATTCAGTAAATGCATTATCTGTTCTATTCGTGAAGATTTTTGAGTCTCTGTTGCCACAGGTGATTTGCAACTTCCATTCGGAAATAAAGCATTAATCTATCTATCTATCTATCTATCTATCTATCTATCTATCTATCTATCTATCTATCTATCTATCTATCTATCTATCTATCCATCCATCCATCCATTAATCCATCACTTAAATATTCAGAAAACATTTACAATTGGGGATAAAAATAGTTCCATCATTTAATCCATAATGTTTTAAATATGTATATTACAACTACACTATTTATCACTTTTCTGCTATAAATACGTACATACTTCTAGTCTTCCATCAATCCATCCATTCACCCATCCCTCCTTCATTCTTAAATATACATACATGAAATATTACTGTAAAATTATTTTCCATTGTGGATCAAAAAAGCCTATATATGCAACCATCCTTCCATCCCTTTTTAAATCAGTCAAACTATCAATCTATCTATTCATCCATGCATCTGTACTTCCTTCCGACCTACATCCATCCATTTTTACTTACATCATTGATTTTTTTCATCCACCCTTCCATCCATCCATCTGCCCACCTGCCCACCCATTTGCTTTCAATTCTTCAAATCAAATTTGAAGTTCTTGCTGTTGTAACATTCAGACTAAGCACCGTAATGAGTACTCATAGCAGATGCATCTGAATGCTCTGATCCAGAAATTAGAGCATGCAATATTTATTCGGGTGACATTTCATCTGTTGAAAACAATGCTAAATATCAATAGGCTGTTTTCCAGAGTCACTCATTTTCATTTCTCAAATGGCATTTCATGCACATGTGAGCAAAATCAATCTGCAATGTGCAGTTGTAATCAGCAATTCTACAAGCTCCACGGGGTGAAGACGAGGTTTTAGTGCTTCACACAGTGGAGAATAAAAATGGACCTCCATACTTAACAGGTGCAGCATGCAAAAGAAAGTAGTGTGGTCAGACATTGTCTTGTCTGGTCAGGTAGACAATGTCTATAAGTTGTGCGATGACTGCAGGGAAGCCTGCAGCATGTGAGCGCCTTTAGTCCCAGGAGAAGAGAAAAGCTGGAGCCGCTGAAAAAGGCAAGAAAAGTCTTTGACAGCTGACAGAGAGGGAAAATATTAAAGGGATGAGAGTAACAGAAGCAGAAAGTCTGGAGTGCAAGTGTAATCATGCAAAAAGTATTTCTGTTGTGTGCATAAATGAACAGTATATGAGTCAAACCTACAGGATGTGTGCTCTGGTAAGCAGACAGTTTGTAGCTTCCAAAGAAATCTGATCATGAATGAAATGCATGCCTAATGGCTTTGGATTATAATCACAGCAAAAGCAGGCACTTCAAAATACCATGCTTACACAGTGAATAGCACAAGGACTCAAAGCTTTATTTCCAGTTGACAGTATTGCAGAGCAGAGAAAAAGCAATTACTTGTTTCCTTTGACAAGTCTATTTGGAAAAGACAAAGACTAAGCAGGCCAAATAACTGACTGACTGACATAATCGCAGGTAGGCAAGCTGCACCCCACGTTTTTTTTTTTTCCTGGATCCAGTGTTTAAAGCTGAAAATACAACACAATTCTCATTTGGCCTTCACAATACCTTCGGCAACAAAATCGGTGCCAAAGGTAGAAAACAGCTCTTTGCTTGTTTTTAAGATTTTTTTGTCAATAACGTTTATTTTTTCCATTTTATAAAAGCAGAGAACTATGAAACTGGAAATCACTCAAGGTCCATATGGGCAGACTCTATTTCAGCACCATGGAGAGCCGCCTACTACTGAGTCAAAAATGGGCACAGCTGATGTATAACATATAACAACATCTACAGTCAAGTCTGTCTAAACAGAACGCAGTAAATAATTTCTGGAATTTTTACCATAAAATAACCAGTATCATATTTCATCCCAGTGTCATACTTTAAATGTGTAATTCAGCACAACACAGTGTCTTGTTTGATATTGAAATCATTCAATTCAGAGTATTCATAGATTACACTCTACCAAAATACCTCACTTTATGTCCACTGCATATCTGTTAAACAATCATTCATTTTACAGTAAAAAAAAAAAAAGGCACCCAAAGTGTTAAAAAAGCAAAACACTTTTTTTGTATTTCATTATTTTTATTCTCTGTTCCTTGATGAAACAGTAAAGCTTTAATATAATAATAAACCAGGGCAAGTGAAAACCAAGTTTAAACCAGGAGTAATGTATGGGAACTGTTAGCCTTATTATATATCCTATGTCCTGGTTTGAAAGTTTACAAACATATACAATTTTCCGGTTGGGTTTCTATGAAAAAAAATTTTTTTCCTATCGTTAATGGGTTCCAAGTAGAACTTTAATGAGCTCAAGATTTTCAAATGAACCCTAAAAAATAGAGTGTAGCTACTTTAACAATATACATTATAACTAACTCTCAATTGATCGACTGATAATGAGAATTAAATTGCACCAGGTCTGTAAAACAGGAGCTAACAGTTGAGCTTGAACAGGTTTTAAAAGAATTTATTTATGTCTACATCAGTGAAATATTGCAGCATTGATTTCTACTCTAATATACTATTAGTAATACTGTACGTACTGTAGTTCTCAGACTCAGAGGACAGTTTGCCCTGATGCCAGGAGATCATGAGTTTCATGACCAAAAGTCCGACACAGCAAAATTGCCTGTGCTCTTCCTGTGGCAGGGATGTCATTATTATCTGTTGGCAATCAGAGCAACATTAGAAAATTGTGAGCTTATGTGAACTCATCTATGAGGAAGAAAACACACTCTGAAGAAAAATAGCACTATTTCCCTGAGATTGTTACTCTGTTCTGTGAGGCAGAATGACCAGAAGTTAGAAAAGATACATCTGGGTGGCTTTGAATGTCTCAGAGGAATTTTATCCTTCTCTAACTTTACAAACTCTTGAAGGTTTGTAGCTTTCATGTGATAGCGAGAGGAAACTGGCAAATAACCAAATTTTGGCTTTTAATGCTACTGGAAAATAATCATTAAAATAAAAGTGTGTACTCCTGTTTGCTTTAAAATACAGAATAATGTGCTATCATAAACAAGCAATAATTACAGTGTGAAATCTGTATTATTATTAAACTGTATTATTATTAGATGTGCAAGACACAATTACATTGGATCCGCTTTCACTTTTCTTTCAATTGTTATAAAAATAGTTTAATGTCAAAACACATAGGTCATTTTCAGCTGCTTTCTCTCTTATGTACTCTCTTATGTTCTATTGATGACAATATCCATGAAGTGAAAGTGAGTTTTAAGACAATTGTGTAAAACAGACAAGTAGCCAGAAATGTCAAAATACATTTATGAAAATATATCAGTCTCAGGACATTACACAAGAAATAGTATGAAAAATTTGCCTTCAAGTGTTCAGCATTGACACAAGAAATTGTATGAACAGGTATGAGCAACTAAAATGGAATTAATATCTTTTACATACTACCTAAAATAGACAGCATACCCAAACACCACCACTCAGTGCAATAGTCTGTACGTCATTGCTCGTAGGCTACTACAGCCTCGTAATTGCATCAGCTCTGACTCCACAGCCTTGCCATTTACCCATTCTCACTTCTGCCCAACAGTCCACAGAGAGTCATCAAGCACCATCCCTATTTTTAGCTTGGATGAAGCCATTTAATTCTGTGCCATGATCTTAATTCAATACCTGAACTTAATTAAAGTCATCCATCGGACGAAAGGGGTAATAGTAATGATGAAGCAAGTTGTTAATAGCGCTTGTGCAATTTGTACATACAACGATTAATATATAAAATGTCTTGCTGTCAAAGACTCTTTTTCTTTTAAAAGAATGTAGCATAAAAATAACAACAACATATTATCCAGCAATGACTTAAAATATTCAGTAAGTACATAGAAACTAATAACAAATCGCATGTAGTTACACGAGACAGGAGATTACCATATGTAAATATACAAACCCACAAATTAGTCCTGGTAAGGCTTTTGGGAGCTTTTATCTCTAGTAGCTAGTTTAGCTCTGCTATAGATGTCAATAAATTGAAAACAAATCCTAGGTAAGGACTGCCGTTTAAATTTCTTAAAGATTTTAACACTTATGCTAGAACACCTTAGGATACTCAACAAAGGATGAATATTTGTTTTAACTCTTTTACACAACCTTTATAGACACCAACATGACGTCTTGAAGCAAACTTTAGGTGCTGATCATTGTTTTATCTTAAATCCAAAATACTGAAAAACATCATACTTTGTGCCAACAAACAAAAATGACGCCAGATATTGTGTGAAATAAATAGTCCGTTCAAATAATGCATCACTGCTATAAAAGGGCAAAATCAGAAGAAAAGTCAACAATCACTCAAAATTATTATCTCCCACCAAATCAGAAACTTTATAATCTCCAAAAAATTCAGGTATCGAATTCATTTCCACTGAACTTGATGCTTTTCTGATGAGTAAATTGTTGTCTTCTGCATTATTCTCCTACACAGTGCCATCAGGTGTTGGCATGATCTAGGGCCGAATTTCCGCTCATCTGCTGCCATTTTTCCAAAACAGAAATCTACGAAGTGCCAAGAGCCCTGGGTAAACCGGGCGCCTGCCAGTCTTCTCCTAACACCACGATGAAGCTGCTCTGAGCTGCACGGCCTACAACAGGAGCTGGCACTGATGTGAAAAAAGAAGCTATTATATTGCTGTTTGGAGAACCTAAAATAAAAGCAACAGAGGGAGTAATGTGTTTCTGTCTGTATAGCTGTTTCAAATCCAGGATTAACGACGGCAAACAAAGCGTGTTTGAATGAGAGAAGAAGAAATGCCTCGTTGGTTTATTTCTATTATCTATATCCTGTGGTCATTATTTTATCTAAATGTTGGTGACATGGCGAAAAATATCATATTGCAAATATTTTGTCATGATCATCCAAAATATCAATCCAGGCAAGGATAATCCAACAGAGAAGTCAAGCAATAGAAAAAGAACAACACGAACAAAGCAGAGCAACAGGGTGCAAACGTTTATGACTAGGCAGAAGTGTCATGGAGACATAACCATGTATCTGTGTATTTTAATAAGTATGTGCAAGTGAAACAGGAACAGGAAGTGAAGTAAAGCACTGGAACCCTTGACCTAGTGACCTCTGCTGACAGGGAAGGGTATTGCACTGGACTAGAATAAAAATTCTACAATTCCCCCAATGCTTTCAGAAAGCTGTATTATAGGTGAATTTTGTATAATATAGTTATAATGTGATCATTTTTGTCTCCTCTGTTTGCGATGATTTGAATGTTGATGATTAAATTTGACACATAAATTAGATATTAAAGCAAACTTTCATGTGGGTTTGAACAGAGAAGAAATCCCAGCTCCAACAAGCCGCCACCACTGGGCCCCTGAGCAAGGCTCCTAACCCTTTAATTGCTCAGTTATAGAAAACAAGATAAAATGTAAGTTTCTCTGGATAAGCGCCAAATGCTGTAAATGTAAATGTAAACAAAGGTATTACTTTCACATCCCTTTTTTACTCTTTGGTTAGATCTGTGTGTGTGTGTGTGTGTGTGTGTGTGTGTGTGTGTGTGTGTGTGTGTGTGTGTGTGTGTGTGTGTGTGTGTGTGTGTGTGTGTGTGTGTGTGTGTGTGTGTGTGTGTGTGTGTTATGCCCTATGGAGCAGTTGCTGCATCTTTTTATTCCATGGAAAACAAAGACAAGCACATTCCAGCAGCAGTCTGCCTAGTGGCTACCTGTGACACAGATCAATACTATCATAAATAAAAAATAAGGAAAAAGAGGTAAAATAAACCCGGTAAATAAATGTGTGCTGTCTTGTCTTCCTCTGTTTCCCCCATCCTCATGTCTCTCATAATGGATTGTGCAGTGGCCTGGTATGTAGTTTGCCCAAGTTGCCATGGCGACTGGTCAGTATGATGATGAGCGACGACTCAATTCAATCCCGCTGCTCCGCACTGGAGCGTGCACACACACACACACACACACACACACACACACACACACACACACACACACACACACACACACACACACACACACACACACACACAGGCTGCAGAGACCATCAGGGCACACACATAGCTCAGGGAGCAAATGGGGCACACTGACAAACACACACATACACACACACACACACACACACACACACACACACACACACACACACACACACACACACACACATGGTGTGAGACTTATCCAACCACACTGCTGCTTTGCATCGACCGCTCTGAAATAGAAGTATTACTCTGAGGGTGTGTGTAATAGCTACAGGGCTTTTTCCATCCCCACTGTTATACTATATTACAATATTGACAATCCTCAGTGGACAACAGACTCCTGTTATATGAAGAACATGGATCATGTTTTTTTTTTTCAACTCTTCCTCAAACTAAGAACACAATATTCTAGTCCATTTCTACAGCCCGTACCGCCACGGTGACAACTTAATAATTATTCCTAGGAGGATTCTGGTGTTCACAATTCTACTCGGTGAGAGATTGGATGCTGTTGTGTGCCTCTCTTTGGACTCCAGAAGTGACAATGAATTTTTGATGGGAAAGAAAGAAAGAAAGAAAGAAAGAAAGAAAGAAAGAAAGAAAGAAAGAAAGAAAGAAAGAAAGAAAGAAAGAAAGAACTAAAGAAAGAAAGAAAGAAAGAAAGAATACCTCAAGTCTTGTCTTTATGACAGATTCATTTGCTATTGTGGTCTAATCATACATAACAATGGTACATCTCCAGGAGTCTCCAGTGGCATAATGGATAATATTAAAACAAAATTTCTAACAAGGAATATCTACATGCACAGCCCCAAGCAGTCCAAATAAAATCACTTTCAATATAAAGAAAGGGCTGATCAAGCAGAGTGATCTTTATTTGAACAATCTTACTAATTCAGACAAACCGAGTTCCTTGCTATAGCAGATGTCAGTAAAATATAATGAGACATTTCTTGTGCAAATGTTATACCCAGAGTCGTATTCTTGACCTTGGCAAGTTTCTAGAGGTGCTGACCACCAGGGGGTTCTGAGCAAACATAGCCTTGTAGTGAATGATTGGTCATAATCCTAAGTTTCACATGTTTCACTGAGCATTCACCGATCAATGTTAAGTCACAAAGCTGAAATGAATTCAGAGTGTTATTGGAGTGCAGGACTGTAACCAATGAGTTAGGTCCAAGTGTTTTAATTGGAGCTACAAACACATAGATAACCATAATCTCTCACTAAGTGTCATTGGAAAGAGAGTTTAAATAGAAGAAAATAAATGCCAAAGAATGCTGCACTAAAATGGGCCAAAGAAGACAACATGTCGTCAAAGCCAACCACTGAGTCAGAGCTTGTTAAATAGCTGGATTTCAATCATTTGATGGATGAGTTTGTAAGAAGAAAAGCAAGAATGAAGTCAGTCCCCTGACAGAATAATGCTTTCTCTGTATCACTAAGGATAATCAAACACACTTAATCAATGTGTAGTGTATTATGGCATGCATTTATTTTGTATGTGTAGGGTTACGAGGTGAGGAGATCAAGGCAATGTGGAACGGTTCATATGTATTCCCTGAAGCAGGATATCGGGGATAATGCTTCCTCGTCCTCTTTTTTCCAATTCATTAAAGTTATTCAATACATGACTGATTCGTTTCAATTATTTCACTTTGTCTCTCTCGCTCTGTCTTTCCATGTCCACATCACACTCTCTCACTTTGAGTCATGGACAGAGGGGTTACATGTCAGAGCTGATTAGCTTTACACCCCACCATGTCTTAAGTGTGCCCTTCATCCCCAAACAGAACGACACAACCTTCCATGGCCTCTCCATCTGTCTATTTTAGACTTCCACCATTGGCCGTGGCTTCCAAGAACCTGGCCGTAATTTGTCTTGCCTTCTCTCTTCTCCACTTCTCTCTCAGCCTCCATTATGGTGCTGGCTAGAGCGCACCTGCCTTCACAGACCTGCCGGGGGACATGAAGATGGATTGGCAGAAAGAGGAAGTGGGCCTTGGCTGGCCCATCAGTGGCCCTCATTCAGCCAGACTCCCTTAGACAGGGCCCCAAGAGAGAAACAGTGATGTGCCATCAAGCATGGAGTACAACCACTAACCTAACCCAGATCATACAGTCACATGATTCA